>NW_024885044.1:879663-1154663 GCF_019232065.1 Centrocercus urophasianus
CCCCTTCCAACTGTTAGTGACAAAGCAACAAACAAAACGGGAGAGAATGAAACCTCAGCCTTATTTCTCTGATTTGTTAACGTGCACACAGTAACTGCTCTTATTTGTAAGACATCATTATGAAAAGTGAGAGGATTTAAGGAGACCAAGAGCAATTTTCTTGTAAAGATCCAGGAGAAAGCAGAGGAAATAACATTATTTTATGGGGTGTTTCATGGCACAGCGTTATGATAAGCCATCATGCAGTAGTCGTGCCCCAAAAGGCAGAGCTACAGCACTAAAAGCCACCAAAATAATTATGCCAGAAGTGCTGGTTTGTCCATTCTCCCGGGGGGGAGGGGTGGGAGCAGCAGAGAAACGGGTCTGTTCAGGTTACGTACTGACAAAACACAACAGCAGCATTGGTCAACTGCAGCCGTTCCATTGGAGCCAACCTCCATTTGCACACAGGCGCAGGCTGTGGCCCTGGAGCAACACGTGTGCACTGGTCCCACTTGAACCAAAGCCCCGTGCATTTCTCTGACAACCAATCCAACAAGAGAAGAAATGAATTAGGACTGCTGCAACTTCTTAAAACCTTGGCTGTGCAGAACGCCAGCCTGAAACACATCTTGCAAGTCTGTGATTTTAAGTTGGTTTCTTATTGTTGTTGTTGTTAAGGTCAGCAGGAGAGTTTATAGCTGCCATGACTGCGGAGGAGTTCGTGTTGCAAAATATCTGTTTTTCTTTGCATGCACGCCAAGCAGCAGTGTGCCTTTAGTACACCACCATTCTTGTGACATCTGAAATTAGACTCTGACCTTAAAGCAGTGAAACATCATCTCCACCAGCGCAAAACAAAAATGCAGGATTACAACAAAGCAAATAAAGATATGCATCAGTTAGTTGTCACCTGACTGTTTTTAACAAACATAAATCAGGTTTAATAAGTTGGATGAGTCGTTAAGTCTCCTTTCAAAGGAACTCTGATTCCTACACATAATATTGACCCTGAAACGTCCATGTGCCATGCAAACACCAATTTATCCAACCACTCGTAGCTCTCACAGCTCCTGGCTGCAATTTGTTTTCTGTGGAGCTTCTCAGGGGCCAGGAGGCAGCGAAGCCCCATGGATTCCAGCAGCACTGATGCACCCATGGAGGTTCTGCCCCACATTTACACTGCCTCTAAATACATAAATAAGGAATGTTAAGAGGTGACCATGCTTGGAGTGCAGCTCTGCTCAGAGACACAATTAAACAGAAATCGGGGTTTAACTACCCTAACAGACTCTATAACAAGTAGACTTACCCACTAGTTATAATGAGTGCTGAGGAAGGGTGTTGGCCACACTGAAACTAAGAAAGAAGGAGGAAAAAGTGGGAGTGCAAACCCCCAAACTGCACAGAATATGAAACAGTCCTGATGCATAGGGCCAAAAGAACCCACAGCCAAAGAGAGCTGTTGTGTACACAGTGCAGCGCTTTGCCCCTCTGAGCAGCACAGCCATTCCTTCCCTGGGAGACCTGCTGGGAGCTGCAGGCAGGAGGTGCTGCCTGCCCTCATGTCCGATCACTCAGGTTGCACCAGGAAGAAATTACCTTTCTTTAATCTAGAGAAGGTAACTGGCCAACGCTCCTCTTATTCATGCTTCTAATCCCTAAATCCTACTAAACTGTTTGCCTCAGTGATATCCAACCACAGTAAATTCCACAGGTTAATCATACACCAAGAATGAGATTATTTTCTTTTATCCATTTTTGTTGACATTTACAGGAACATTTTAAATTCAACTACTGTTTGCCTTTAATCGTGAGACAGATACATAAATGCCACTGACCACATAGCCTGAGCGTGCGATGTGCACAGAAACACCCCAGATAGCTGCAGGGAACCCTGAAGGATGGAGGGAGGTCCCTTGTGCTGCAACCTCCATCCTGCAGCCACAGGCACAGCTGTGGCACAGGGGAGACAATGGTCGGGATGCACACAGTGCCCAGCTGTGATGAGGCAGAGCTACTCTCATTTCTCCTGGGGAGCAAAGTTGATTTCTATCACTGAAATTCCTTAGAGATCCATTTGGTTAATGTGGGACATCAGTTGCCCTCTGATGACAGAGCATATATATGCCAGCAGCTGCTCTTTAACTATAACATCACCCCAGGACCGATAGGGACGAGCTGTTGTCGTCCTGTTGCAGAGCGTATGTGGGTCAGAAGCTGATGAAGCTGAAATTTATCATTGGAATGATCCCCAAGTGCTTTGTAAGGCAGGAGAATGATTAAGTATGAAGGTAGCACTAGGCAAGGTTTACAGATTAAGGAAGAACGAGCTCAGATGAGAGCTATTTAAACTCGGATAATGATGTGAAAGCAATGGACAGTACTCTCAGTAAGATGTTAAAGGTTAGACATACAAAGTTCTACAACAGAGAGGCATCTCCTGAATCAGGAAAAGCCTTTATGCAGTCTGCAATGGACCAAATCAACTCTCAGTCAGACCGGGTTAAATCACAAAGTCGCTCTCAGTTCTTCCTGTGTGAGGGAAGCTGAACTTAGCGTATTTCCCTTGATCTTGAGTCTGGTTCATTTTGTTTATTGGCACAGACAGATTTTACTGTCTTGCAGCACTGAAACAGAAATAAAGCAAGCAATGCATAGATGTGTATTTACATAGTCTTAGTACCTGTATTTAGAAAACTGAAGAACATCACATTATACAACTTCAAGTACAGGTCAGGAAGGCACGCTCACAGCACATACCATGGCATTTCCTTCCACAGTGCTAATGCACGGAGCTGTTTGCTCCATGTGAGAGAACTCAAGTCTTTTTCCTTTGGAAATCCCCACATCTTGGTTGAACAGCAGCTTTCAGTTGGGTCAAGAAATGCATTAGGAATGATAAACACTCACAGTGCTTTTCCTAGTAAAAACCCAGTCCTGAGTACACACTGCATTTCTCCCTTTGACACAAACATTTCATATAAGAAATGAAACAAAACAAAACCACAGAAGCCTTGCTTCGATAGACTGAGTGAAAGCTGGAGTTGCTGCCTTTCACGCAGTTCTGGACGGTCGCACTCTTAAATAAAGTAGCTATGTAGCTGCTCTGATAAACACAGCACATAAGAGCTGTGAGAAGTGACAGTATTTAAGTCATGCAGGTGAAATGTTTCTTTCCTCCTAAGAACAATTTGGTACGATATTCCTAATGACCTGATCTGTGTGATAGCTGCTGTTTTAAGATGACCGACACAAACAGCCCTGATGCGATTTTATTTTTATTGCAGCCTGTAACTCATCTGCTGCTCAGCAAACCCTGGTTTGATGCGGTGGTGAACAGACACACCTGCTTAAAAATGTTTGATATTCATGCACTGAACACCAACAAACACATTTCGCTACGATCCCCACCCGATTGGCACTTCTTGTTTTGTCCATTTGTCTTTTTGTCAGGCTTTTAGATTATCGCCTTTCAGTGCAACAAGCAAAACTCGGGCGTTGTGATGAACTTATCAATCTCCATTAATTATATCTGCAGCGTGGTGAAATCATCTATTCTGTCATCTCTGGAATATTGCTTGGCTTCAGGTTTGGCTCTCTCAATCCGATTTGTAGATACTTATTCGTGCACTCGTGACCTCCTGATTGGATTATTGGAATTCTTTGCTGACAGCTCTTCCTGATAAGGCCTTACACAGGATTCAATTAATCCAAATGCAGTAGTGAAGAAATTCTGTTAAGCAACCGCTCTGCTGTGATCTGTGCAGCCCTGCACTCACCTGATGGGCAGCGTTCCCAGCAGCTGCAGAGGCAGTGCATGCTGCACTGGGAGCCAGCAAACATCTCGCCCTTCAGCACGCTTCTCTCTTTCATCTGCCTTCTTCCTGACTCCGCAGTAAGATGTGCTGACCTCTTGGGGGCTCCTAATCTCTTTATCTACTGACCTCCCACTTACTATTTGTCCTAAGTATTGAAATCATTTAATCCCCAATATCACTGAGATGAAGATGTAGAATCCCCCCACTGCTTTGCAATGCGGTATTCAACTGTGTAGTCTATGAACTTTAGTTTTTGCAGCAACTACTCCCACATGATTAACTATACTTCCCTATGGGCAGCTGTGATCACAGGAGGCTTCCCTTTCTTAGTTCCTCAGCCTGCAGGACAGAAACCACTCACCAGAAGCGTTTGCATGGCCTTCTGATAGATCTGTATTCAAACTGCAGTACTGGAGCCGTTCCTCTGGAGTTTCCCTAAATCCTCCACTTATTGTAACAGACAAAGAGCCTTATTAGGAGCCTAAGGCTTTTAAGAAGCTTAGAAAAGGTGAATATGCACAAAACTCAGAAATTTGAAGATGCTAAACAAAAATTTAAAAAAAAAAAAATATTTAGAAGTAAGACTCCATTCCACACTCTTGAGATTGACTGAATAATACACAAAAAATTCCAGCCATTATCTCAAGGCAGGTGAGGCTTGAGCAGCAGCTTGCACACCCTGGGGCACTGCAATCCGACGTGCTGAACAAACCTTCCTAGCAACCAAACCCCAAAGTGTGAGGTTGGTACAGGCACCCCAAAAAACAACTGACCGATGGGAGGGCAGCATTCATGTGGGCCCCCAGTGAGAAACGGAAAAGGTGCTGGATGACACCCACAGATGGGAGCTGCTCTCCCTGGGATGGCAGCTGTTTGAACGCATGTGTGGATCTCAGAAACCAGTAATGAAGTTCTCTCATTTTCCACATCATTCTAAAAACATTGCTAAGACAAACTGCTGCATCCATTTGTGCAAAACAAAGACAAGAAGCTGGAGGTGATCCATGCACTGGGCAGCCACGTGCCCCACCACACTGCTTGCACACAACCTGGGCAAATATTTTCAAAGTTCCAGAGCCTACAGTGGGTGTGGAGGGGGACGAGGAGACCTCCTCAATCTTCCCAGTAAATCCTGAGGCTTATCAAACGTTTATCGAAACGTCACAGTTGTTTTGCCAAGGGTTTATGATAGACGGAATTTCAGTGACTTCTGAAAATTAGGAGTGGATGATGAAGTTCACGTGAGGAATTTGTTGTCTAGCACAGAGTTCAAGGGCCCTGGCCCGCTAGCATTTATAGAAACTAAGGTTTCACTCTAGCTTTCAGGCAAGTATGTTTTACACTACAGAAAAGCAAGCTTGTGTCAACTCAGTGCAACGCAGCCCTGAGTGCTGTGCTGCACGAGGGAAGGGGAGGACTGAGCCTGAAAGCAGAGCAGACAAACAGACGTGCTCAGCTCCTGCAGGGCTGAACCAGCTGCCTTTCACAAGTGCTAACCAACTGGCACAGCCACACGTGGCACCTCTTCCATTTGCCCAAGTCAGTGCAGGTTCAGAAGCTCCCAGCACCTCGAGCTGCAACACGCATCTCTGCGCCTGCGGTCCAGACTGGGAACACGGACGGAGTGCTAACACCCATAAAAGCAGCACGTATTGTGGCCTCTGTTTTCCACAAGTAAGATGTTCCCAGCCAGAGGATTATAAGTGCCATGCTTCGTTACGTTTTAAACAATAAAAATGAATGACCCATCTCCAGCGAGTGTCGTATTTCTGGAAGGGAGGATAACCCGAGTGGTCAGGAACACGTCCTAAATCTATCTGCTTCATTAACCTTTGGAAGTTGGAACAGTTCTAAGGTTTGAGAAGCAATTAATATCCTGTAGGCAACAACATTCTTGAATGGATGACCCAGGATTTCAGTTACACCTGGGCAGAAAGTAACACCTCACCAAGTGCTCTCAAAGAGCAACGAAACAAAAAACAAAGAACAGCAACGACAAAAAACACCCAAAAATCTCATTTCAAAGTGCAGTGAGAGGTGATAAAAATCGCAGATGACTTTAGTTAGCCATCTGTAACAGGTAGATGCAGGGGTATAACTTCCTGGAGAAAGGTCTGCATGATTTTTCCAGGGTTATGAATACATAAATAACAATGGTCACTTCAGAAGGACAGAAGCTTTGGGACTGACCTTTCCACACATTTCTAAGTTACCTGCTGACCCAGTAAAAGATTTTTCTGTTTGTTCTCCACATCAATCATGCCTATAGGAGATGTAAACATTTCTCCATCTACCTCAGAATGGAAACCAGAAAATAATCACCCAACCTTCACAATTAGTTGTTTACACTCAAGCTGCCTTTCAGTAAATGCATGACTACAGGAATTTTTGTGTAAGAAATTCATAGCTTTATCCATGCCATGCATTACTGCCATTCCAGAAATTAAGCCATTCTGCCCAGGTTTACCAAGAGCTCCCTCAGTGTCCAAGTACAAGAGATCACTTCCCCACCATGGAATCAAGAATGGTTTCAGCTGTTTGCTTCTCCGAGGGAGGAGAAGCAGCATCCACCCCACTGTGCCCACATCCCAGAATGACTCTCATGTTCACCCGTGTCCCCACGAATGGCACCCTGACCTCCCGAGGCGCAGCTACAGCTGGCAGCCCCTACAGCAGGGCCATTAAGAACAGGCCTGGGCAGTAAGCAGCACAAAGCATTTCAGGTTAAGTACATTCCAGAACCCTTGTCTAGTGAGGACTTCAAGCCATGATGCACATGATATTATTTTGATGCACATTCCAACTCAAAGCAATTGGGAGACTTTGGAAACTCAAAAATCAAAGTCTGTGAGCGCAATGATTTCACTGAGCAAAGATATTTGTGATATTTGTCTGATCTATTTTTTATTGAAACCCAGAAATACCTCAATCTGCATACAAACATGAGTTCAGTAAGCATTATCTGCCTCAGCTATTCACATCTCTATTTTGAGATAACAAATGGATATAGCCACAAATAAGGTATTTTTTTTCTGTACCAGGTAGGCAGGCACTGGTATCGGATATCTGCTCATTCCCTGCTACTCAACCCCAGCAGCAAACTCCCAGCTCCCTGCAATCCTTTGTGGATTTTTAGCCCTATGTCAATCTAGAAAAGCGAAAAAAGATCTGTACCCACTTCTTCTGGGAGGAGACAGGAGCACATGGTGGGCTGTGTTACTGCCCAAGGCCAAATAGGAAAACTATGGGAAGATCTTGTGTAAAGGGCCTTCCTTCACTCCTTTCGTGGCAGCAGGAATTTCTAATCCTCCCCACTGACTGGGTTTTCTCTTTTCCCCCTCCATGTGCTGTGTTACAGTGGTCTGGCCAACACACTTTGGACTCTCAGCACTCACAGAACCCAGAAGGCATCGCACCCCCAGCATGGCTGGGCTGGAGCCCACAGCCCAACAGTGCAGTAGGAATAACAGAAATAGGAAAGGATGGTAATTTACTTTGGAACGCTAAGCTGCAAACCGTGGAAGGAACAGAATCACTTTCTATGCAGCCCCCCCACACCAGGGGCAATACCATTTGATTTTAAGATTTCAGCTCAGTGTGCAATGATTCACACCTGGTGATGCCCCTTCCTCCCTCTGCTTTCCCCCAGCTAAGTTTTAGCTTTAGCTTGCAGGGAACACACAGATGTATTTCAGCTCCTCTCTGAAACAGTCACAGTTCACATCTCCTTTAAGACACAGAGCCCATCTCAGAGCCTTCCTCTGCTGCACACCTTTCCCCTGTGGCAGAGGGATGCAGAGAAGTGCAAAAGTTGGCAACACCAAAAATCAGAGCCTTCAGGTTCACACAACACTGGAATTCCCAGGCCTTTAGGATTTACTTTCTGCTCTGTCACAGTGGAGAATGATTTCAATCTGGCCTACTGAGTCACAACATGATTAGCACAGATATTTGTCAAGGAGACCAATAAAATGAAACAAGTAGGGTAACAAGGTAGGAATTAAATACAGCGGGGAAAGCAACAGCAACGATCTTTGCTTTAAGAGCACAAAATTGGATTCCTGTTTAGTAAAGCAGATGCTTTTATGAATGTCCGGAGAACAGCTAAAGTTAGGCAATAATTGGCAGGGACTGACCTTGGGCTCATTTGAACAAACGAAATTCAAAGGAAACTTGTGCTTTCACAAAGCACTGTTCTATTCACACGCCTTTACCCCAAGCACAAAATTATTTTGAGAAAAAGAGAAGCAAAAACTGCACTGCGAAGGAAATTGATGTTTTTGAAGACAAACAATTCATCAATGTAAAAACAAACTCCTGGGTTTTGCTGTTTTACCCCAGAAAATGCACACGCTGCCAGAGGCTCCCACAAGTTAAATGACAGAGTTGTCTTCAGATGGCATCAGTACCAAAGCTTGCTGCTAATGAGTTGCAGATCTGCATCGTAATTGACCACCTGGATTTCCATTTACAAAAGCAGGATGTGGTCAGCAAGACCAAATACTGCTGCAGAGCCAAAAAATAATAATTATGGAGAGATTTGCAGAGTTAAAGGTACAGTAAGCGACATAAGTATCAGCCTAATTGCTGCAGACACTGCGTGAAAGTACCAGCCGCTGCTGCCCTGCTCTGCACGCAGTGTGTGACATCAGCTGCTGCTGTACCTCCTCCCAGACATGGCCGTCTGTGGCTCTCGCCTATCGCTGCCTATCGCTGCCTATCGCTGCCTATCGCTGCCTATCGCTGCCTATCCAAGGAGTTAACGGCCGCGCCGCCCTACTGGGCTGCCCCAGCACTCTATCACAAGCACTGTCAGGGGCCCATGCTCGGTGGCTAATTAAAACAATTACAAAGACAAAGGAGGTATCAATAGCATTCCAAGCAGCAAAGAAAGAGATGAAGTAGTGAAGATTTAAACCGTCAGTGGCTAAGCTCTGCGTGCCGCTCCGGGCGGTACCACGGCACGGCCAGGGCCGCCTCCGAGCCGCGGAAACCTCCCCGTGCAGACCTGCGGTGGTTTTGTGTTCGGTTATACGAGGTTTTGCGGTTTGAGCCTCTCTAAACGGACTGTGACATATAGATATGTTTTTTTTTTTTTTTTTTTTTTTTCCTGCCAGCAATTGCAGAGATAAAATAGAAACGCTTCGGTTTTCATCGCGGGTTTTCACAGACAAGGTGGATACACGTACGTCAGGGAGAGAAGCGACAGAAGGAAAAGGAACGGCTGTGACAACGAGGGAAGTTCCTCAGAGCCTGCGATGGGTTCTCCCGAGCGTTTTGGTGAACGCAATTGCACAGCACAGCCTGACAGCGGAGCACGCGCTGTGCAGACGCACCACTCACCTCCCCGAGGAGCATCGACGGCAGCGGTCGCTTTGCTCGCGCACGGAAATGAAGGCGCTCCTCCCGCAGGGCAGCCTCACCTCGTGCCGTCTGTGCGCCCGACAGAAAACGGAACTTCACTCAGAAACGCTTTCCCCCAAAAAGCTTTGTTACAGCGCTGGGTTCTCCCTGGGAGCGCAGGGCGCCCGCGGCTGTGTGCAGGCGCACGTTGTGCGGGTTTACAGGAGTTCCGTTTGCTAAATTAATCGGGCAAACCAAACGGCTGAGCTGGGTGTGTCGGCCTGTGAATGCATTCTGATTCCACTCAGCTGTTCTTTTAATCATCGGGATAATTAGCCCAGGAGAAACCTGGAGGGGCAACGACAGCTTTTTCTGATTGCTGCCTCTGATGGAAGAGAAGGGGCTGAGAATGCAATAACTGGAGAGGGAACGGCAGCTGAAACACAGGGATATGTATGTGGACACAGAAAACCACAGATGTGGGCTGTTTTTCTAAAGAAATATGCCTGAAAACACATCGTTAGTGAACCTGTACTAAGAATTTATATTAAGGTCTCCTATGGATGTATTGTTTCCCCCTGAACAACTACTGTGGTAATTAACAAGGCACTGCCATTCTACATGCACCTGAAAAGCTGAAGAGCAAGAGAAGGATGCTAAAAAGATGATGTGCATCTTTAATAGATTCTAACAACTCTATAACAACCTGAGAAAGCTTGAAGTTATGGGAAAAAAATGTAGTTCTGAAATGATTGTTGTGTGGTCTTTGTTTGCATGCAGCTCTATGCACACAGTTTGCAAAGATGCTGAAAGATCCCCACAGCAGATGAAAGGCAACGTAACACAGTTTTCTGTGTATTTAACATGTCTTACGTGGGCCAGATTCTTGGTTTTATTACATAAGCGTGCCAAAAGTCAGGGAGATCAAAACAGAAGAACAAAACCACGGGAATGCTGTGAATTCAGCTATCAGAGCAACCCTCACCTCTCACTGCAAGTTATCCAAAGGGCAGTGCCAGTTTGATTGCAGTTCATCCAAAACTTGAATGAGGCTCTGATCAAGTTTCAATAAGTGATCACCAACATTATTCTTTCACAGCCAATGCTGCACAAAACCCAGATTTCTTTGGGGAGGCTTCATGTTCACGGTGTCACACCTCCAGCATGGGCACGGTGTGAATGACTGCCCAGCATCAGGAGGATTAAACTGAACCAAACTGTTTGACCACACGTTTCATTGCAGAACAGAAACAACGATACTACTTGCCACGCAGGTACATAAGCACACAGTGAATTCATTTAAAAACTGAAAAGTCTTCTTGCTAAATGGAGTCTGATTTGTTCCTGGGCATCCAAAGCCCAGCAAAACTGGCACAGTTAGATTTTATGGCAGTTTCTAAAGCCACCACCTCCCAGGTGTGTGCAGATCATTGCACAAGGCTGTTTGCTTCACTGCTCTAACAGTGGAAGATGATTTCAGTAATTTCTGCCATTTCTGTGTCTCTGAGGTGGGAGGGCAGAGGATGCGCGCCTGCTTTACAGCAGGGCCATCAGTGCCATAAATCCGCAGCTCCCGTGTCATCGCGCTGACTCCCAGCATTCATCCATTTATCCATTTATTCTGCAGCTGGTAACTTGACCAGCAGAGGCAGATTGGGTATAGGAGTAAATGTGAGGTCCCTGAATCAAAGGAAAGTGGAAAAAAAAAAGGAAGACTGGCCGGCCATTTTTGCACTGTAAGCAAAATCTTCCCTTATACGTTCCCTTGCACTTCCCTAACTTTACCTAGTTTATAAAGCTGGCCACGTTTGTAACATGGGAAACATGAGAATTTATTTTCTTAGCTACAAAGCTGTAGATATCAGCAAAGTTGCACCGCACAGCTCAGGGGAGAGGCTCCACACGCTCCATTTTCTGAGAAAAGCAGAACTGAGACACTGTCCCTGAGTGTTATTAACCAGCATCATTGCTTTCAACGCATCAGAAGGAAGAGAAGACTTGAAGCCCTGTTTGTATAATGATGGAAACGCTGTGCTTTACCAGCCTGCTGTCTCTGGCCCCCAAGCACTGGCTGTGCCATCCCTTAACGCCGCTGCTCTGCCTCTCCTGTGCCTCAATTCTTGCCATGCTGATCGGTGTATCCTCACCACATCCATATTCTCAGCACATCAAGACCGAATTTGTGTCACTGCTGCCTTCACACTGCCGCACACAATGCCTGCTGAGTTGAGTCCTGCAGAGCTGGCTGTGGAACTTCCCTTCAAAACACCAATTTTCTGGTGTCAGAAATTTCTGCCCGTCAGTAATTAGGGACATCAGCATACACAAGTAGGAAAACAGCCGATGCATGCGTATTTGAGAACTCCATTTCACTTCTCACTCAATGGGAGCTGGTTCCAGAAAGGAATGAAGACTCTCAGCTTTCTGGGGACTTCTTGAAGCTTTTCTGAAAGCTCGGGGAACATTTCCTACCCTTACGTCACAGAAGCAAGATTTCTGTATTAAGAATTCTGTAGTTACACTTTTATTACTGTGATTACTGTGATAAAGATGGCTTTACTTTTATGGAGGTGGACTTATGGAGAATGCAATACCTATAAAGCACAGTGCTGGGCAATTTGCAGACGTGTTGAGAGTTGTGCTCAGCTCCTGCAGCAGGTTCCTTCCAGCTGCCTTCTGAGCACACAGCTGTGCTGAGCAGAGGGGCTCTGAGGTGCTCAGCCCCTGCCTGACCGCAGCTGCAAACACACCAGGCTTCCCTTCCACCTCCAGGGCTGCCCGGCTGCCTCCTGCATGCATGGGAGGCCTCACGCAGCCCTGGAGGTTTCATCAGAACGTTGTACTTACAGCACAGCCTCCCTTCTCCCGGGTTGGGGATCGGTTCTGCCCACTCACAAGCTGATTTTCTTCCTGTAACTCCAGAACTCCACATGTAGTGCTGCTGCAGCAGCACATTTCTGACCACACAACTGCTGTGATTTGCTGCTCCTCGGGGCAGGCAGCACTGCTGTCCAGGTTTTGTCTTGGATCGTTTCAGGAGCATTCATCTTGCAGGACTGCCAGGGGAATGAAAGCTGAAATCACCAAATAACAAAGGAACTGAAGCTGCTGTGTTTTGGAGAATTCTATCAAATTAAAAATTCTCTGAGAAATAATTCCTTCTGCTTTTAATAGCGACTTCAGAGTTAAAACCCCTTTACATTTAATCAACCTGCTTAAAATTCTTGCCCCCAGCAGGAAAGAATCTCAATCAGAGGGAGACAAACATTCATTAAGCCCTGTACAATAAACCTGCTCTGCAGCCAAAGTGCTATTAATATCATTTTACAGAAAGAGGAAATGGAAGAATAGTGAGATGGGAGTAACTCGTTTGGGGTCACAAAAAGGTTCATGAAGGCACGGTAGAGTAGTAAACCTTGAATCAGAGCTGCTTCATCCCAGAGCAGTGTGCCCTCCTTGCTGTGCTTTGCCATGCTGCCTGCCAATTACCAGTCATTATTATAAGAAAAAAAGAAGGCAATAAAGCTTGTAAAAAGCGAATACACTGATTTATCAGAGATCTCAACTTTTGTGGAGTTAGACTTTCAAATGTGATAAAATAAAAGTGACTCTTCTTATTCTCACTACCCTTATGGACGAGCTCTGTTGAAAAGGGATGCTTCCATGTCATTGCAGTGCCCAGATACTGAACAGAACAACCCTGGCACCTCTCCCTGCTGGCTGGATACCAGTGTGAGGCTGCTGCAGGTCTGACTTGAAGGCCACTGGAAGCTGCTCATGGTCTCTTGTAGCACGGCACTAACAGCACTCAAAGGAACAAAGAGAACCAGCAGTGCAAGACCTGGCACTGGTTATCACGCCAGCTGCTTTACTACAATATTAGATCACTGCAGCTGCAAAGTGGAGTGCTAATTCAACGTTGTGTGCAGGGATTTACACCTGTGGAGATTACCAGAGCTGTGCCCTGGCCACGCAGCAGCTCGAGGGACAAGGAGTAGTGCTGTGCTAGCTGTGTGCTGACTGGATGCTCACCCAGGCACCCAGCTGCCCCAACAGCATCCCATAGGAGCACTTCAGAGCAGATGTGAGCTGCTGCTCCTACACCACAGCCTGTTCCCAGCCCCTGCTTACACCATCCTAACACTGTGCCAGCATGAGCGTGGAAATTGAAAAGCCATCATGACTGTATTCAAAAGGCCTGCAATACAGCTAGGATTGAATGCAAGCAAAGGGCAAAAAAGACCCAAACACTGCAATGCATTACAGTGCTCCCAGTATGTGAGCACTCAGTGCAGCCCTGTGGGTGCCCCCAGCACACCGAGCTCTGCCCTCCCCTCCTGCACTTCCCCTCTGCAGGTTGGTTGGCCCTGCAGAAGGAAATAGGAACTAAAAGGACTTTTAGTTGACTTAATTAATGCTTGTAACACTAGCCAATTGACATCAGCACCTTGTCTGTCACTCACTGTGGGAGGGGGAGATGTGTTAAAAATAACAGCCAATTTCCGCTCCTTTAGCCTGCAAGGCAGCAGCAAAAAGCCAAGGCCAAGTCAGTTAGTGACATCTTAAGGCTACTCACAGAACTGGCTGTGTTATATTTGCTGCATTTCATACAAAGAGAAGAATCAGAGCATTTGCAGGCGGGCGCTGCTGGGCCACAGCTGGCAGTCAGCAACATTGCTGCTATGCAGCAGCAGAGCTCAGATCAGTTCAGTATAAACATCGTTTAATTTAATAGTCCTCCTACTTATGAATCTGAGAACACGTGGTCTGAAACTGAGCCAGCACAGACAGAAGGATGGGGATTCATACACAGGGCATGGCAGCACAACGTTTCTCCACCGGCATCACAATGGGCACCAGTAGAGGTGTGCGAGTGCAGAATGTTTGAGCGTTTTTATGGTTGATAAGTGATGTTTTTTAATTTAAATAACTGAGATGGTACCTCACATCCATTTGCTGAGCAAACAGTGAACTGATCCCATTGATACATTGCAGAGTTTGCCAGTGGAGCCTCTTGGGATCTCTGGCACAGAAAGGACAAACCGTGGTGTCAGTACAACTACTGACACACATTTTTAATACTTAACTACTGGATTTATATATAATCAGAGCTGATAGAGTTCAGCATAGAAGGGTATTTTAAAGTGCCAATAAAACCACTTAGCTTTTACAACGCACTTTGCTTACTCCTTTCCCCCCTTCCTCCAAAAAAGGCTTTTCTTTTGAACTAAGCAATTTATATGTTGGGTCGGTGTTATAAAGTAGGAATTTATAGCAGATTGCAGTGGAAGTTAGAATAAAGGCAGCTTGCTTTTAAATGCAGCACAGAGGGAACTTTACATGGATAGGATTATCACCTGTTTGTACGTGGGATGCGGTCACTGAAGGGCTGCAGATCCCATCTCTGTAACTGCCACCCAAATTGTCTGCTTTTCTAACCAATTCCTTATACTGCAGCTTCCCTTCGTCTCGTTTAGCATCAGCTGGGCAACGCGTTCATCTGTTAGAGCTGAACTCACCGGTAACACTGCACTATATTTCCATTTAACCTTCTCCTTTCTAAACCCCACAATAAGCGCTTCACAAGGCCGGCGATAAAAGCAGCTCTGAGGTGGATGAGCACCGTAAGGCCATCCTGCGCCCGCACCTTTGGTCCAGAGGTGCTCGGCAGAGCACAGGACTGCCAGGCTGCCTTTCACCTGCCCTAGCACTTGGCCCAGCCCCGCTGCGCCTGCACACACGGCACCCTGCAGCACAGCACTGCACAGCGCAGCAGGCTGCTGCCAGCTCCCACCTGCACGCACAGTCAGCTCCCTGCACCCCCTGCTGCAGCCTCAATGCTTTGAACCCCCCTCCGAATCCCAACGAATTCACACAACTGCTGACACTGTACTGAGCTTTTGGGGCTGGCACGGCAGCCAGCAACTTATTCATGCCGGACCTTTAGAGGAAAGTTCTCACTCATCATCCATTATAAAGAGCTTTGTCAAACTGTAACCATTTTAATTTTACTACAATTGCCCCTGGAGGAATTGGTGAAAGTTATACCAGCTGTACATTTATTTCACTGTTTTTCCTCCCTTTTTTCTGATCATCAGTCTGTCAAGGCTATCAAGATTTACATTTAAATGTAAAACTGGACTGTCCACCAAACAGCCTTTGAAGCTATTAGCTGTGAAAGATAATCAATTGGGAACGGCCCCCGCAGAGCACTTCTCAAGCAGAGTCATCACCAAAAAGCAATTTTGCTGGCAGGCTTAAAAAAAAAAAAAAAAAAAAAAAAAAAAGACGAAAAGAAAAAAAGAAAAAAAGAACCACGAATATCCCTGTCCAATGAAGTTATATCCATGGCTGATCCATGTGGTTTTACAACTCAGGAGAAATTAACGTTGTTTAGGAACATTGATTCATACACACAATAAATCAGGAAGTTTTTTAGAAGGAGCAAGAAGCAAAGGTGGGAAACATCCTCACAACCCCATCTGCCTGCAGAACCAAAGAGAGGAGCAATAAGCAGTAGATGGGTCCTGTTGGAGCTTAAAAGCTCCCACAAAAGGTGTACAGTCAACACCTCGTCTGCTTTACAGCTATTATACGACACCTAGCCCGGCTGATCTGACACAGTGCTGCCATTTGCAGCCCCTCTCCCTTATCAGAAGAAAAAAGCACATCTCACAAAGAGCTCTCATCTATTAATTATGTCTGTTCAGCTCCATGCATCCCCATTCTCCCCAGTTTCCCTCTAGGCCACGGGTGGCTGTGCCCATCGCAGCACACATCGCTCACCATGGAGGAACCGCAGCTTCCTCAGCCCCACTGCACCCGTCAGGTGCATCACTTCTCTGGGGCACTCAGCAACACTGCTCCCACAAAAACATATTCACATATAAACACAGCCAGTAAGCAGAGACATGCTTTGGAAATATGGAGCTGCACCTGTGTTAAGAGGTGGGGGTGAATTTCCTTTAGAAGCTGACATCTAAAAACATCCAGGGATTTCCAGCTTTGCTACGCTTCTACTTTGCGAGCAAAAGAAGTGTTAGAAATCTGTCAGAGCTGCTCTGTGCATTAACCCCCTGCTCCCTGCACAGCTCCCACACCCTGAGCAGCCCCTGCAGGGCCGGACTGCAGCTCTGTGTAACTCCTCCTTACACACACACAGCCCCAAGTCCTGAAGCTGATGGAAGTTATAGCAGAGCATTCACCAGCATCACAGCAGCAAGCAATGGGACCCACACATACTCGTTACACAGCATTCTAATACTACAGGGCATTAAAAACCCCTTTGCTTTGACTCTTCTTGTCTTTTTTTTAAACCTTTTCCTACAACACTGTGAAGTCTCTAAAAGATGAAAGACGGCCGTGTAACCAAATCTCGTGTGTTTTATGAGCCTTTCCCCATGTCTGGAACTGGAATAAAAGCAAAGGCAGAACTGAATACCTGAGAGAGAAAAGGAAGCTCTTCCTGCTCAGATTTTTAATTCGCAATGATACCTGAGCTGTTATTTCCTCAGGACAAATAGAAACTTCTGTCGCCTTCTGAAAGGTCATTTGGGCAAGTGACAGGAGAGATCAGTTTCTCTTAACAATATTGGTTTCTCTTCTTGGAATTTGAGCAGGGAGGGTGAAGGTTCTCCATGTGGAGATGCAGGCGGCCAGCAGGGCTCCCAGCCACGGACCTGAAGCTGCAGAGAAGCCTTCCTGCTAGGGAAATAACAGTGTATTTACAGACACCAGAGCATCACACTGCAAAAAGGACGACAGACGTACGAGCACAAATAAATAACCCAAAGGTCAGAAATACACACTGCACACAAAGCGTATCTGAGAGGAGGCACGTTTGGGCATGCCTGCATCACTGCTAAAGAACGACTTCAAACCACACAACAGAAGGTACTTTCCACTGCAGTCGGATAACAGCAATAGAGAGCTCTGCCAAAATGATTGGGGAACACTCTGAAGGTAGTTTTTTAATTGCAAAGCTGATGTGTTCTGTACACATTTGGTCTTCCCCCCAGAGCCCTCAGAACGAGCTGCAGGCTGAGCCCTCATTTTTTCCCATCCCATCCCAGGAACGCTTTCCGGTGCCCCCAGCACCTCCCACACACAGGACAGATGGGTGCCAAGATT
Organism: Centrocercus urophasianus; assembly: GCF_019232065.1. Taxonomy (NCBI): domain Eukaryota; kingdom Metazoa; phylum Chordata; class Aves; order Galliformes; family Phasianidae; genus Centrocercus; species Centrocercus urophasianus. Next base: position 896,937 of record NW_024885044.1, read on the forward strand.
GAGCAGCAATGTGCCATTTTGGTGCAAATGACACTTGCAGTATTTATCAAAACCACATAACACTGGTCACGCTGACAGAGGACCATACCCAGGTGCTGCTGGTTCATTGGCACAGCTCAGCACTGTGTCTTTCTGCGGATACAGAGCAGGAGCACACAGATAACCCCACAACTAAAGGTGGCAAAGGCCAAATCAGTGTTCTTCCTGCTGCATGCTTCTGCTTCACACAAGCAGAGGGCAAGCACATTTAGCAAGCACTGCAGGGAAGCAGCCTCTGCCCATGTGATGCCTGGGGCTGGTTTTAGAAATATGACAGAAACCAAGTTTGGGAGGGCAGAAAGAGCAGAGGGCTGCTCACCTGGAAATGCACGCACCACAGCTTAGTTAGCTGTTAGCTGCTAACATTCGTGCTGTTAGCTCCATTTCTTTATGCAGTCAGAGACACTCAGAAAACAGGGAGCTGTAACACCCTGTGATTCTCACGTGGGATCTTGCAAGCAGGCTGCTTAAAAAGGACAGAGTTTGTAGAACAAAATTAACAGTGAACACGTGGAAGGAACATACCATGGCCTATTTAGCTGTACATTTTGCTCTCAGGAGCAGCTCAGTGCAGTGCAGTGTAAGCATCACCCATTTTGTGCAGTGTGAGGTGTGCTCCCAGCCAGCAGCCCAGTTTGCTCGCTCTGTGCAGAGCACATCTTGGTGCTCACCAGGCAGGGCATGGAGATCCTGAGGCAACAGGAACAAAACCCATCAAAATATTTTCTCCTGGAAAGAGACAAGTTGCTACAGAGCTCTGTGGCTGTGGCAGAACTCTGGGAGGATACACAATTTATTTACCACGTGCCTGAAAGCAAGCTCCACAAGAGACACTTGTTATGAATTACTATGCTCTCCCAAGGGACAGATCTGTTGATAACATGAAGAATGTATGAAATGAACTTTAGAGATTAAAACAATCTGCTTATCCCAGCTCCAGAGCACAAAGACCATTACTGTCAAACACAGAACTGAAAATTGCTCCCAATTCAGCCCTGCTTATCACTTCTATTTTGGGGGGTGGAGGGAGGAATTCCAGATTGTTCACTTAAACATAATGCAATCAGCTGAACAATGCTGAAGAAGCAGCACTAAGCTTTGTCTATTCATTCACACCATTTGCTATCTTTCCTGTTTATCTCAGCCACACACAGGAGCAGAGTGAAGGCCAGCCTTTACAATATGACAAATCTGCTGCTTTCCCATGTTACAAGGTAAACTTTTTTTTTTTTTTTTTTTTTGGAAACTGAACTGCAGATAAGAGAACTGTGCAACATTAAGTGTGACATGAGATTGAAGATGAGATCCCTGGATGTGCTGCTGCATCCCCTGAGCACAGGTCTGCTGGCCAAGTGCAAACTCAGATTAAGTGCAACTCCAACCAGCAGCTTTGTGAAAATCTCATTTTCTATCACTGTTGCACTGTACTGCAATTCTGCAACTGCAAAATACACACAGGCCAAAACCAATCATCAAGGAGTCAAAAATCATCAGTTTATGCTAAGTTACGAGATGGTAATTCTGCTTTGTAGGATATCAACAGTAGAAAACCATACTTTCTAAGTGAATGCTTACATCTATGCTTTCTGAAACTCACAGAAGTGGTTTTGGAACTATTCCTACCACCTGCACCCAGGAAAGAGTTAAAAGTAGGGAACTTTTTAACAGGAGGGCTACCATCAAGGAGAACAGACTGTACTTTGCATTTATCTGGATCGCTAGCACCACCTATAGCTGATACAAAATACTTAATGCAGGAAACCCTGCCCAGGAATTCAGATGTATCCAGGAGTGAAGGAAAACCAACCTTTTGCTGGTGTTTACAGCAACTGCTGGACCAGGGCACTGACAGCCCGATGGTTCAAATCATGCATGCACATATGCTTACGCTTGGAGACAGGTTAACAGCAAAGAACTGCTGCTGTGCCACGCATTTCAATTCAAACACAGCACAAGGCTAGGAAAGAAATCTTTGTACCTCTAATTATTCATGAATCATCTCCCTCTAACTGATGTGTAGTCTACTATGGCATCTGTAAGTGGAAGGACACACTGCCAGGCAGTTCACATCAGAGATCAGAAGACCAAAAACATTGATTATTTGGAAAGTATCTTTCCTCTGCTCTAAAAGAGCATGAATTTTGAATGAAGGATTAGACAGGCAAAAATGGATCTCCAAAAATACTATTTCCCATCAGTAATGAAGGCAGCGTTACTGGAAAATTCAAGTTTAAGCAACCTTTGAACAAATAACACATTTTCAAGAACAACCCATACTTGCAAGTTATGATGGAATTTTCCCATCTATATGGTAGAGCTGAAAGCCTTCGCTGTACACCGAGTCCATAACCCACAGAGGGAAGCAGCAGGGAGCCCCCCCCCACAAAATAAAGGCTGGAAAACAAAACAAAAAAAGCAAAAAACTCAAACAAGACCAATTCAGAAAGTGGCCCTAATTATATGATCTCCGTAAGTCTCCCAGCACGTTCCTAACATAAAGCAATCACTCAATGTCTTCCACTAGCAAATACCGTAAAATTTTACTTGACTTTATTTCCCCAAGAGGGAATCTCTGAGCTAGTTTTGATAACAGCCTCTCTCCAGCCTTCATGCATGTTAACAATCGTCCTTGGGACGCTGCCTGGCTGTGAAACCATCCTTCATTTCTGCTGATCCGGGGACCCATGGAGCTGACTGTTTTCTCAAGCCGAGAGTCTGTTCTCAGCTGGATCATACTGCAGTGATGGCATCACTGGCTACAAGAACACCTGTCAAACAGGACTAATGCTGTGTAATGCAGAATACAGCCCAGCATTCATTCTAGATATGCACATCATTTCATGGTAAATTATCTTGTGATGCAATGCTAGAGTTGCAAACCTTGGATTAGAATCTTTTTATTTTATATGTTTCAACTGAATGAATTCACTTTCTTCCTTTTTCCCCTTTAACTTGAAAAGAACAGCGCCAAAGTGGAAGGGACTGCTCCCACCCATGCAGCTTCAACACATACCAGCCAAATAAAAACAAAACTTAAGTAGCATTTGTAAAAAATATATTTGTGATTGTTCTGTTTAGAACACAGGTAACTCTGACACAGATCATTGTACCACATGTAAGATTTGCAGCAGCGATCTTGCTGACAAATTTAGCAATTACTGATGAGCAGACAAAATTCTTTTGCCTTCTAAAAACAATTGACTTGGTCTTCTGCATAAGAATTTCCAGATCAAGCATCACATGCTACCAGCTTCTACTGAAACTAAGGAATAGGTCACATAACCTACGCTAGGCCTGCATTAGCCCTGCTTGTAGACATTTCTTACAGATCAGCTACCAGCCACATCCACCCAATGCATACACAGCATGCGATCGAAGCAGGCCTTACTTGGAAACACATTCGGGGTGGCTCGGATCATCTATTTCCTGCATCTTTTTGTGCATACAGGAAAGAAGTCTGATGTGAAGATAAGTCATCATAAGGTGAGGCTTTCTTACTTTAGCCAGCACAACATGAGAATCATCTTCAGGGAAGCTTAGTGAAATAATGCAACACATTTTACAAAGGACACATCCTTCTACTTCAGTAGAGGCGTATAAATACACGCACCTCTTTTCCACATACAGGATGTATGTTTCCACGTACAGACAAGAAAGATGCGTATGGAAATATTTGGCTTTATAGGACAAGTTCCCTATTCACTTCCACCCTGTGCATTTCTGCTGAAATTTGCTTTTTGGCTAATCTGGTATGGAGTCTGCTGGACACAGTAGAGCTGTATGGGCTCCACTCTGGATGATGGAGTAGGTCTGTTTAGGGGCTTCTGTGTGAGAGGATGAAGAGAAAATGGGAGGAGGAGGGGCTGAAGTGGACACTGTAATGCTCTGACCTCCATCACTAACCACAGTCACTTCTGTTGCTCCTTCTTGTATCAAGGCATTCAGGCCTTCTAAGTCAGCGCAGCTGATTCCAGAGCTGGTGATGAAAGCTTGGTTTGCCGAAGCCTCGTGGCCACTGACAGCAGCAGCAGGAATCAGAGTCTGATGCAAAGCAGTTCCATCACTCTGGTCATGGGTTGTGAGAAGAACCGCTGGCTGGGCCACAGGCCCTGCTTCACTCTGAGAGCTGGGAGGCGGCGGCGGCGCCAACAAGCTGACCTGGCCCAGAAGCTGCAGGCGGCTGTTGGCAGAGAGCTCCTCCTGATTCTGGCTGACTAACGCAGGGGGCACAACGTTCACTGACGCAGCCTGAACTATGCTGTTAGTCTGAGGGACCTGGTGACCCACAATGATCTTGACCCTTCCCTCATTATACGGAGAAACCTGAGCAGCCTGAATCGGGACCTGGAGGTGACTGACGGTGATCGGGGCACTGGCCTGTCGACTGGGGTCCATCTGGAGCTGCAGAACAGCCAGTTCGTTACTTTTAGATCCACTGTACATACTGTGCTGCTTCTTGTGACTCCTAAGAGAATCTTCTCGGACAAAGGAGGCGTCACACAGATCGCACTTAAATGCCTTCTTGGCATCTAATTTGGCAACCTGCCTGGAGCCGCCTTGCTTTGGCCTATCTCCTTCCTTCTTTTCCACAGTTTGCTTCTTGGTCTTGACTTTGTCTCCATGAGCTTTCCTCATGTGAGTCGTCAAGTTACTCCGCTGCTTGGTGTCAAAGCTGCAGAACTCGCATTTGAATGGACGATCTTTGCAGTGAATTCGCTCATGCACTTTCAGAGCTGCCTTGTTGGAGCAAGAGTAGTTGCACTCTGAGCACTTCACTGGCTGCTCGGGCTGGTGAGTTCTTATGTGGTGTCGAAGGCTTGTTTTGTTTCCACACTGGAACTCACACTCTGGACACTTGAGAGTATTTTCCATGCTGTGTTTTATACGAATGTGTGATTTCAGGTTTCCTTTCATAGCACAGCGAACCTCACAGTACTCACACTTGTAAGGCTTCTCACCAGAATGCACACGCATGTGCCTTTTCAAGTCCGAGTTGATTTTAAACTTAGCAGGACACATCTGACATTGGAAAGGAGCATCTCCTGTCAACAAGGAACACATTTCAAATTACAGAGGAGACACAGAGATCCATTTTTCTCCTTGAGACCAAGGTTACAGTGAAATACATACAGTTGATTTGTTCTAAGTATCTGTAGCCTTCCAATACATTTTCAAGACACAGGGAATGTAAAGCCCATGGGATTTATCACCTGGACTGGCGTAACTGTGTGCACACTCTCAAGAGAATGCCTGCCCACACTTATTACTTTTATTTGTATGTCAGATAATCTCAATTTCTAGTTCACTTTGCTTGTAAAACTGTTCATCGTACTCCACAAAGTGACTGAAGTTTCTCATTTGGACTCCTTTAGCAACAGTGGCTCAACTAGCATTGAAAAACATTTAAAATAAACACTGTAACAGCTGCTCTATTTTTGAAGTCTAAGAACACGAACACATGCACACCTCGGGCCTGAAGTACAAGATCTGCAGTGAGACTTCTGGGTTAGCTTTGAGCCCAGGTAAGTTCCAGGCTACTACAGAAACAGAATAGCATTGCAATCTTATGTCTATGATACAGGAAAGTGTATGGACAACGTCAGGAGACTGTAGCACAACTGTGCTACAATAGTGATACAGAAATGGGGGACATCACAGGCACATACAAGAAGCTAAAAAAGAGAAATGGGAGACTACTGAAACATGCATGCAAATATGTGGTATTTGCATCACAGCTAATATTCTTCTACAGGTTGAAGAAAATCTAATATCAGCTTGTATCCATGCAGTATTAGTTCACATCCATGCAAACAAACATACAAAATATTCATAACATCACAGTTTTTATGAGAGTAATCCTGACCCCAAGCCTATTTAGCTGAAAGTTTGGCCAAATTCTTAACTGCAAAAGCATGAAAAAAAAAGTAAGATCATCAGCAGGATTGTTAGCAGCCTGGTCGTGTCAATACCTACACAAACAACCACACACACTGCCTGGATCTAACCTGCTGCTGGGCAACCTCCTGATTTGCAGACCCACATCACAACACGCGTGGCCAAACCAAGCTGTACATCACTGATCAGAATGCAGTCAATTCCAGAGTAAAGAACACTTATGGCTACTAAGAGAAGTAAACAAACACAAAGCAAATACCCCAATCCTACTGAATAACACCCCTCACCTTTTTCTTTATTTGGAATATATGGTTTTCCAAACTACCCAAGCATAAAGTTTTCGGGCATAATTTTGAAGAAGTGAGTAACTGTATTACTGGGTGCTGAGATGTGCTTGGTGCAGGGAGGAGGAAAACAGCAGGTTTGGTCCAAGTGTTGTTCCTCCCTACCAATCAAACTGCAAACAGCTAATCTTACATGGTGGGCCAGACTTGAGAGACACAGATAAGACCCTTGATGCTCCCAAGGATCTAATTATTTACTGATCCATTAAGCTCTATCAAATTAAGAATACCTTAATAAGCAGCTCCAAAATGAAAAGAACTACCAAGAGTCAGACCTGTCTTCCAAATGCTGCTATGTATTTTCAGGAAGGCTGTGTTGTCCCACTAGATTATATCCCAAGAAATTCACAGCAGCCTGATGCCTCCATGCTTCTGAGAATTCCAACAGGCACTTCCTGGCACCTCGATGGGACCTGCCTGCCTTTTAAAAACCTTCCCAATGGCTTCCAAACTTTTACAGGCCTGAATTTTGGTATAAGCTTACCCGTGTGGGATCTGAGATGTACAGTCAGCTGGCTGGAGTTGCGGCTCGCATAAGGGCAGATCTGGCATTTAAAGGGACGCTCATTGGAATGGATGCGCTGGTGCTTGTTGAGACTGCTGCTGTCGGCGGCTGCATAGTCACAGTGCTTGCACTTGTAAGGCTTCACCCCAGTGTGAGACCGCATGTGCATCTTCAGCTTATCTTTGCGACTGAAACATTTGCTGCAAACATCACACTTGTGGGGCTTGTCTCCTGCAAGGAGCAGAGCATCAAAACGTGAAGAATGTTCGCTTCATAAGTGTGTTACTGAAAAACAAACCCCACTAACTAAACACTTCCAACCAGCAGGATGATTAGTTTTCAGAAACTGGATATAGGATTTCAATTGTCTGCTAACGCTTCAGAAGACACTTTCTCCCTGTGTCATCAATGAATATATGGATGTTATAATTAAGAAATATACAGGCTAAATGGGTTATCACACTAGAAGAATGGACAGAAAGGTTACCCTTATCCCTGGCTCACTGAGAAGAGTCCAAGAGGAGCAATCTTCAAAAGAGATCCTTCCCCAGTGCTAGTCAGCTCTTAAATGTGTATAGGAGAGGGGCAGCCAGGCATTGCCCCTTCCCATAGCACAGGAGAATTGCCTTCAGCTGTGCTCCCAGGGATGACTCAGTGCTCACCTCAGGTGGTCAATCAGAGGTTCAGGCTGTGATTCAGTAGTTCCCATACACTCCCTTTACAACTTTGAAATCAGTGTTTTGAAGGAAGGTAGGTAAACCACCGAAACCTTTTGATACTGGGAACAAAATAGGTTTACACACCACCTGATAAACACATGGTCTGCATCTCAGAGCTTAAGTATGCCATATCTACAGTGTTCATGCCTCATAGCTGTGAGCACCAGGGCCCATGGTGGCACATCACTTACCAAAAAGGGGCCATTCCCCAGTCAATAAGAACTACAATTCTAGAATGTACAGACGTATCTATTTTAGGTAATTTATCTATAGGTATGCCATTTGGTAAGAAGCCAAAAAGAGAAAACCAACAAAAATAAAATAAAGCAACCATACAGACCTGTGTGTGTTCGCAGATGACGTTCCATGTCCTTCATACCATAGGAAGTCTTGAACTGGCAACCTGACAGTAGTAAGATTGATGAATGCACACCATTAAATTCATGGAAAAATCTAACAAAATACTAACAACAACAAACTACTGTATTCTGTATTTTGTTTGTTCCTCAAGAGCATTTTTGGTGGGCAGCTGCTTCCTGCATCACTTGTGTAGTAAAAGCAAATAAACCAACAAATCTATCATTACCTACACAATCAAAATGTGCCTTTCAAGAGAAGACAGGCTAACAAGAGAAGGAGCCTCAACTTCTGCTCCCACTGATATCACAACTCATCTACACGAGCGTCTGCATATATTTACTGCATACTGTCTTTCACTTGTTAAGTTCTCCACATACTTTCACTCTGCCCATCCTTACAGACATGCTAACTGATCCAATCACTCAATGGTTTGGGTTGGAAGGCACTTCAAAGATCACCCAGTCCAGGGACAGCTTCCACTAGACCAGGTTCCTCAAAGCCCCACCCAACCTGCCCTTGGACGCTTTCTTTTCATGTACAACAGTGAGCAAAAATGTGACAAGACTGTCCTTATGTGGCAGTGTGTGCAGGCCTAGGCCAGTGTCTGTACACAAGCCTGCTGAAGCACCACCAGAATACATCACAGTTCAGGACCAAAGCCTAGGACGTGTGAAATCAATAGCAGAATTACTACTGATATCAGCGGCAGTGCATGCACAACATAGCCCACATCTTACCTGGATACCAGCAGTTCAGTTTCTTCTGCGTAAGCGAGGAAGTTGACTTTCTTGATCGTGCTTTCGGTGGTGTGGAGACGATAGCAGCAGCTGGAGGCTCACTGCTCTCACTGGGCAGGTATGTTTGATAGCCATGCTCAAAAACAAACTCTGGCGCAGAAACTAAACATGTAAAATAGTTCAATTTGGTAACATTAACTTGTCCAATCAGTAAAATCTTTCAAATTACTTCCTAATCTCATTAATTACGGGCACTCATTAATTACAGCCATGCCATTCTGTATTGTTTCAGGACTTCTTATAAGTAGGGTGGTGAGGGAAAGGAGAAAGGCTTTTCTCTCCCTTGCTATCCTGCTATCAGCTGATAACTCTGCTCGACCTTTTATCACCCTAAGCAGGCCCACTTGTTTCCCTTTCTGAATCTTATCTGGCTGCTCTGTTAAGTGTTCTGTGTCTTCTGCTGACTGTCCAGCTCTTTCATAATAAAGTTCTGTCTGTTTTTTCCAACACCGGCTGTGCTACAGCCCAAAGGAGAAAAAAGAAAGCAAGTTATTTACATGGCTAATGTTGTCAAAAAGCATCGTGCAAATAAAAAAAGTTCAGCCTCTTTCTGAACTGTATTGCTTTCGGCTGTTACTCGTAACAGGTAAAGCACCAGCTCTTAAGTCAATTAAATGTTACACGCCAAATGAGCAGAAGCATATCATAGCTCTCATTTTAAATATGAGTAAAGAGAAAGCAGAAAAGTGATTCAACCAAAATCCATGCTGAATGAATTCCTGGAAGTGAGCTCTGAATTCAGTTTGCTTCGCTGCTCTTCCAGATTCTCTGTGCCAGTCTGTCTATGCAGCTTAAAAGATCTGGATTTCAGAAAGTAACTACATACAAAAGGACAAACCTTGATCCATGGGAGGAAATTCTAGTTTTACTTAGACTCTGCAGGACCGGGGCTTCCCTTCAACCTCTACAAAGGCAGGAATGTTGAGCTGTGTTCTTCCTGCCCATCAGCTGTGGGAGCAGAGGTAGGAATGCAGGCCTGGGTTGGAGCCTGACTACAATTCCCAGCCTGCTGCTTGCCAACAGCACCCTAAAGGACCCCAAGCGCACAGCGATCTGATCGCTCTTCTTAAGTGCTGTTTTAATTGGCTCGCACACAACGCTTACATAACAGTCGGACACGAGCCGCTAACTGGACTTTCAGCTACCAAACGAAGCCCACCGCTGTCACACCGGCACCAAGGTCGCACACCACTCGTTTTTCTTCCTCTGCTTACATGACCGCAACGCCTCCCGCCTTCCCCAGCGCGGCCCGAAGGTGACGGCGCTACCTGTGATGGTTTGCGTCTCCGAGGTGATGGTTCTGGTCGTGGTTTGCGCCGAAGGCACCGTTTCCTCGGACACGAACTGCACGGTGCTGGTGGCCCCGGCCGCCGCGCCGCTCAGCTGGCAGCCGCTCTGCTTGTGGGCCACGAAGGCGTCGAGGTTATTGAACTGCTGCTTGCAGAGGCCGCAGATGTGGATGTCCGGAGTGAGCTCCACCAGCACCGTGGTGCCTCCTGGAACTGGAAGCACAGCGGCAGGACCGGCAGCTCAGGCCGAGCCGACGGCAGCCGGTTCCGCTCACCCCGAGCTCGCGGGGTGCCGCGGCCGCACGGCCCGAGGGGCGGAGCCGCGAGGCTCCCATGGCCGGGCACGGTCGCCACGGGCCCCGGGACGCCGCGGGGATCCCGCCCGGCCCCGCCGCTCCGAGCCGCCCGCCCGGCGCTCCCCGCGCCGCTCACCCAGATTCCCGGGTTCCCCCCCAGCCAGGTTCCCGGGCTCGCTCCCGCCCGCTTCTTGCGCTACTCAGGTTTCGGGGCCCGCCCGGACCCACGCTCCAGTCGGCTTCCGCCGCGCGGGCCCCGGAGCGCGCATAGCCGGCGGCGCGCGGCGGCACTTACACTGCACGGGGCCGGGAAAGGCCGGCGCCGCCCCCCCGCCACCCGGGTTCATGGCGGCGCGGCCCGGCACGCCGCCTCCACCGGCCGCGAGGCGCTTACCGCCGGCGGGGTGCCCGCTCCCCCGCCTCCGGGCGGCCGAGCGGGGGCGGATGTGGAGGAGCCGAGCATGCTCAGTGGCGGTCGCTCTCGGTTCCTGCCGCTGCCATGCGCCCGGCCGCAGTGCACGTGGCAGCCCCGCCTGCCGCTCGGCGTCGCTCCCGGCTGCGCGCGGAGCCGGTCGACTTCGGACCTCGCGTCTGAGCGGTGTGGCGGTGCGCCCTGAGCTCGGCCGCTCCTCTCGCCTTTCCTTGCAGACCCTTCTCCATCTTCGTTAGCCGTCCTTCGGACATCTCCCATGGGTTTCTTTGTATTGCGGTGCACAGAACTGCAGGCGTTACTCGAGGTGCAGCTTCGCACGCAGCATCAGCTGCCGAGCAGAATCACATGCTGCAGTAACTGCTGGAAGCCAGGCTGGTGAGATTGGCGTCATTGCCAGAAATGCAGCTTTGTTTCCTACGCTGCCCTTCTTGCAGTCGTTGTCCTCCGCAAGCCCTCACCTGTCCTCCAGTCATGCTCAGAGCCATGATTTAGCAGAGGGCTGTTAGGGCAGTATGGTTAGGTCATGGTTGAATCGGTCTTTAAGGTCTTTTCCAACCTGAGTGATTCTATGACTCCATGCTGACCCTGGATCTCAAACATCCACCTATGTATCTGCTTCATTTATATGGACAAGTAAGAATCTTATGCCTGCTGAAGTTCCTGGAAAACCTCTCAGTGGTTTTCTGGACGCAGGCTCAAATGTCCATCACAGGCAGTCCTCATGCTTAGGTGTGTAGAAGACACTGAGATGATGGCCTGCTTAGGGGGATTGATGATATGTGTGCTGAGTGCATCCTTCTGTGCTCTGCTGCAACAAACTGGCTCAGCCATTTGGGAGTGCCGTGGTACTACAGCTTTGCCTTGCCTTATATTTAAGTGCAGCTATTCAAGGACACTAAGTGGAGAATGGAAATTACAAAGATTATTAAATTCAGGTACATGCCTTTTGCTACTTGAATTTCAGCAATCTGAAAGAAACAAATGCTCCATTTGCTTGCAGCCAGTGAATACTCAGTGTCTGACAGCTGAAGTCTCCCACAGACATCCCACGTAGGCATGCTCTGCACCCAGCTCGGGCTCCCTTCACACATATGTTGGACACCAATATTCCCTCTAGGCTGTGTGGGCCCTGCCCACAGAGAATAAAATACCTGGTGATGGTGGTAAGGCAGCTGCTGAGGGAGCAAAGCGAATAAACACAGGTAGCTGAAGGTCACAGTGTGGACAAACATGAATGAGAAAAGAAACAGTATCATTTCTGGTACTTCCTCACAAATTTGGTTTTGCTTCTAAAGGATTTGATGACTGAATAGATCTAACTGTGTATTCGTTAATAAACTCCAAACAGTTTGCACGGGCACTGAAGATACGCAGAATTTCAGATGCCAGTTCATATTGCAGCTGCAGTTTTACTTTCCTGGGAAAGCGGTGTCTGCCTGACACTGCCGTTGACCCATTTTGCCAAAACAAAATAGCACAGCCACGGGCTGTCAGGGAGCTGACATGAGACAAAGGGTGAGCATCCTAGTTCCGGCCTTTGAAACCTGCTAACTGTTCAATAGCACAATAATGCTGGATGCAAAGATCAGATCTGGCTTGGTTCAAGACCTCATGCGTGTTTTGAAAATATTTTTTGACTAATAATTTTATGAATACATTCAAATGCTAAAGAAGAGAGTAAACGAACATCCCATAACGCACAGTGAACATGGAACATTACTAGGAGTTTTGAAATTTATTCAAAAACCCCCTTTCCTCAAATGATAAAAGTCAAAGCATTTATGTTGGCTCTGGAAATGTAGGTGTTTTTATGCGAGGACGGGGACACAGCCAGTACCTGCATGGAACAGAAACAGGGATGTGCTCAGTGCTGATGAGGCTGTTTTGGGAGTCTATCCAAAAGGAACCATGTCTCTGAGTAGGAGCAATCGACCCAAATCTCTTTTTCCACAGTGCAGACTGAGCCGTGGAACTGAACGCTGACTTTTAACTCGTGTTGCTGTTTTTTCCAGAACACCGTGACCCATTTCCAAACTGACAGAGTGACTGCCTGCCTTCTATCCACCAATTACAGCTGCAGTCACAGGTGTGGAGTATAATGTAACATATTTCAATCTATTTCTCTCCACGTTTAATGCCTTTCAGTTAGAATACAAGCCTGCTTGCTTTGACTGGAAAAGAATAAGCATGTTTTGTTAGAAGTGAATTTTCATTTCTCCAAAGACTGGCAGCTAAGCAGGCTGTGTGCCCCCTTGGACTGCCACAACAAATACAGCAGGTCGGAGCACTGATGTGCTCGCTGTTTCAGACTGGGTGTCAGGGAAGCAATATTGAATTGGTACAAGGATGATCTGAGGTTGCGCTGCTGTGTCAGATATGAATGGCTTCACGTCTGGTGCATTACCAGCTCTTTTAGAAACATTTGCTTCATTATTAAATTGGACAATATTCAAGAGATGTGTTGAATTTACTTAAGGGAAAGGATTCAGAGCTGAATACAATAACTGGCATCTGAAAGAATAGTTCCCTCCACCCCTTTCCACCATTCCTTCCAGTTGTTTTGTAGGAAGCTGTCTTGTTGGTCAGGAGCAAAACAAACTGCTTCGTTTCCTGTGCTGGCAAGGGCTGAAGGAAATTGGAAACGTTTTGGAGTGCTTGTCTTATTCTTCCCATCTCTGGTATTTCCCAGAATGCTGCAAATGCAGTCAGATGGGAATTTTCTGTCTTTCTTCTCAGTGGGGGAAGAGGAGGTGGGGCCACATGAACATTTTCCATAGGCCTATTAGGGTTTTGATGATGTCTGTGTTGAGAAGTGTTTTTCAGGTCCAGGCAGTTATGTGAGGTTAAAACCAGAGAAAGACACCTGCACTGGAAGAGTCAGCAGCTTCAGTGTGGGCACCTGAGGTTCAAGTCCTTGGCCTTTCATATTTCAGGAGAATACGAGGTCTCAAATCACTCTTTGGCTTTTCTTTTTTTTTTTTGTTTACTTATAAGGTTAGAGGAAGAGTTAAAAACAGTTTGTAAGCACCGACCTCAGCCTAACACAGAGCATGAAATATTTAATAAGTGCCTGACATCTTTAGGATAACATCCACCTTCCGATCCACTCTTCTCAAAGAATTCCTGACGTGGCATCTGCAAATATAATTCTGTAAAGACCCATCTTTAAAGATATTAGGCTGTACAAAGATAATAGCTGTACTGCTGCACAAGAGCCTTGCAGAGCAGTGTTCTCAGAAGCACACACGGTGTGCACACCATCTGCGTAGCAACGTTTGCAGATTGCTCTTTGAGGCTGGCACTGCTCACTGCTTTGTCTTTCAGCACTACTAGCCCAATAAAGGCTCGATTCTGGCTTTAGCGTGAACATTGAAGGTATCATTATTATCTTATTAATAACTAATAACACTTAGAGATCAGGACTTTATTGAACGATGTTCTGGACAGAGCTTTCATTTCACTGGATGAGGATTGATGTCTGGGAGTATAACACTGTGCTGAGCACTTGAGTCATCGAGCAGAGCTGGGCTGAGATCACACTTGACACTATTTCCAGCCTTTAAGGCATAAATCAGTATGCATGTGTAATCTTTGTCACCCTTAACCTGACTGAAATGAAAACACTGCACTGCTCCAGGCTGCCTACAAGTGCAGCTCAAACAAACAAGGCCCGGAAAAGACAAATGTCAATCATCAGAGAAAGAAGTCAGATAGAGGCATAAAAAAGTCAGGCCTCATCAGGCCCTGGAGACAGGCATCTCCGGGCACTGCGCTGCACAGCACGGCCTCAGTGCTTTGCTGGAGACAGACGCTGATGTCCAACAAGTGGGCACAGGCACACTTCTGCCTTCCCACCGAGCTTCCAGCCAGCCCGCTCACCTGAGATCACACAGGGCAATGTAACCTGCCTTGCAAGCTCAGAGAAAGGAAACCTCAAACTTTTTCTAGTAATGGGAAGAGAGCTATTAGCTGAGCCAGGCAGGAGACGAATAGAGAAATCTCTGTAAAATATTGCACCATTTGCTGTTCCATTTGCCTTTCACACTGCATGGATGAGGACAGTTTTAAAAGATCGAAAAAATGTGCAACAGAATACAGAGGCATAAAAACATAAATATAGGAGAACATACCAAAAAGATGTGAAAACCCCCCAGCACTATTGCAAGAAAAGAAATTGAACTTGTTTCTATGCTTGTGGCCACTGAAAAGGGAAAGCTTATCTCTGTGAAATGCCCTGATGTGAAAACATCATGAGTGAGATTGGAATGTGGGCTGGGGAACCGATGAAAAAAGAAATGTGAATTGTAATTAAATATTTCAGATATTGAAGATGGAGACAAATGAAGGGTGGATTCAGAGAAAAAAGCAGCCAGTTGAAGTAACTTAAAGATTAAAAACCAATTCTTAGCATTTCGTAATTATATTGATGGATAATGACAAACACAGCTACAGAAATCCACCGAGCACAAATTAATTATGTTAAAGTAATAGGTAATTTGTCTCTGTCTTGATAACATATAATTATATTATTTTTTCTCATGTTTCAAAATAACGTCATTTCAATTCGTGGTGCACAGCAGGTATTTTGCTGCTTAATGCATTTGGTGTTTATACAACATTTTCAATGTCATTGTTTTCCTCTGCAATAAATAAAGTCTAAATAATCATCTAGGACCTTCCGCTATGTCTTACTGCTGCATGAGCTGTAAAGTAACTCAATATTAAAATATTATTCACCGAAATAGCACATTGACAACTGTGATTAAGCCTCAAATAAATATTGTAACAAAACAGAAATGCATTTTGATGTTGAGATGTCTAATTATTAATTGTCAGAAAGCAGACCTAAACCCACAGATGGGAAGTTTTCAGCGTTCTATGGGTTAAGTACGCAGCGATGCTGCAGCATCCTTCACACCATGGGAAATCCAGTCATGTTTAGAAGAGTTTCTTTTGTTTCAGGGTTAAACTCGGGGAGTTTCTGATCATCTGCAGTCGCTCTGCAGCACGCAGGCTGTGATTCCACCGCCCGGCAGCCTTGGCCCACGCAGTCCCCTTGTTCTGGGGGCGCCAGGCTGGATGCAGGGCAGTTGCACCGGTGGGCAATGCCCAAACTGCCCAGCTCTGTTTCTGCGGAGCCTCCCGTGCCCTGGATGGGCTCAGGCTCTCATTGTCCATAACAAAATGTTTTGTGCCCCCACCTCCCCCGTTTTTTAAATTTTTTGAAGGTGCGTAGACTTGGGATTTCTGCTGGAGTGTCTCCGTTCTAAAAGAAAAATAGTATTATCTATTATCTGCAATGCCGTTTTTATTTGCAAGTTGCTTCTTGGCAGTACTTTTTCTTCCTGCACGTCTCATCTCCTTACGTTTCTGTTTCAATTCTTTTTCCGAATGCAGACTGGTTGTTCTGAAGAGAACTTTTAAAGGAAACTGAAGTTCTGGTGATGATGCGTACGTCACATCTGAAAATTTGTGCAATGTATTTCAGCACATTTTGTACAAACATAAAAGTACAGTAAAACTCCACTGGGATAAACACGATAACTAATAGATGCAGGAGCTAAGACTGTACAGCTCTGGTCTAAAATTCAGTCATTTTTATTATTATATTTGTGTTAAAAATGGAAAGAAACACCAGCAGAGGGACTCCCTTGATACTCAGTGGAGTTTTGCCTGCTCCCTAGCAGGGCATAGAGGTAATTTTATTCTAGAAGCTTTTGAATGCTCTACAAGTAATAGAAACCAAGTGGGAAAAGCATATTCCATATTTTAGTCCTGACATTCTCATAGAAAAGCATATATAAAAAAAATTAAAGATTCAAAATACTTGCCTGTGATTCAGTACCTAAAGACTTTCTGGTGTTTTTCAGAATTCCCTCGAGATCTATAAATGCTTCTGAGCCAGAAGTACCCATTGCAGCTATCATCACTTTTACCACTTTATCAAACTAACGAGCCATTGAGCGATGCTATTCCCAGGTTCAACTCTACTGGGGAGGGAAAGCAGAAAACAAAACTGAAATTTAGACAGAATGGGATTCCTAAGAGCCTGGACAACTAGAATTTATTAATTCACACACTCCAAATCTTACAAAAAATCATCTTCTTCTTTCAGTTCCTCTCTATAAATCTTGCTGTCACGCCTGAAGTCTGTGCATACAAAAAGACTGCTGAATTTCAGTGCAAGCAATGCCTATCAGTCTGCATCAAAACCACCTTTATCAGCTTTCCCCCGCATTCAACTGCAGTTTGTGAGAAGGGCCACAAAGAGGAATGTTCTACTGTCAGATGGCGGCGGGAGAAAGTTCTGCTCATATCCTCACTGTTCAGGATAAACCTTTCCAACTTTTACATTAACAGACTTCTTCAGCTAGGTTAGCTGATATTAGATAAAAACAAGAAGAGAATTCCTTTTGTACCGTGTAATCATGCACTAAATACCCTGGCCTGGGCATTTCAGTTTCAGGAGTGCAGCTCCTGACAACTCCACGTTTTTCTGGTGTGAGCTTAGCAGAATTATTCAAGTGAGCAAGAGCTGAGTTTCTTCCCACACCACTGCAGTTACGTTCTGCTTTGTTAGAAAGATAAAGTGTATGATACACTTCCAGTGGAAATTCTAATTGATTTGGCCGTCACAATGAGAAGAATTATGACCTCATCTCTGCCAGAAACAGTTTGTGAAGATCTCTGCTTTTTGGCTGTGTATCCCTGCTGCTATTATAGCAGGCACCGGAGGACACTGCAGCTAGGAAATTCTAGATATGGATCTATAATTACCAAAGTATTTACATTGTTAGAATCCGATTATAAAATCTGAAGAAGTCCCTTCAATTTTGCACCACATCTTAATGCCATTATTCCTGAACTGCCTATCATCCACTGCACAAAAATGATGACATAACTGTAACAAGTTTTAATCCTTCTGCAAGAAGGCTTTGGCATGGCGTTCATCGTGCCAAAAGATGTGCTTTGTTTGGTCAGATGCTGAAGAGATCATGAGAAGGGGTAAAAAATAAGGGGTGACACCCAAAGTTCCTTTAGAGTAATATCTGCATACAAAAATCACAGCTAGGGAAATATTTTCTGAACTTCAACTACTGCTCATTTTCATTTTACAATTAAATCACTTTCCATCACGGTAATATTCCCCATGGTCATAACGTGTTTGCTTTCCAGGAATCCTGTAACAAAGTCACTCATCTATGAGCAGGCTTCATGCATTTCAGATGTGGCAGTGTATTCATTGATGGCAAGCTTTAAATTTGCACTGGAAACCTGAACATCAGAATTAAAGTCATTCAGTCAAGAAGGAGAAATATCATAGCATCTTCCTGAAGGCTGAGTATCAGCTGCATAAGCCAAGCTGCTCACAGAGAGTGATGGAATAAAATGCAGCTCCGCAAACTAGTTTATGAACATACATCCTGAACAGAAAATAATACGCTCAGAAATGGAGAAAAATGGGATGTCTAAGGGATACATACACTTATTAGCCCGGATCTGGTGTGTGACCTCTCCAAAGGGTCTTGCAGTAATGGTAAAGCTGTGATGAAAAGGAATCTTTCATAACTGGGATCTGCTTTTGAAATAAGTAGATACTGCGTCCATCCAGTTTTCATGTTTTAGTACAAAACACTCAGAAAAATAAAAGCATAGTAATATTTCCCTGTGTTTTCCTTGGAAAACGGAATGTAAAACATTAACTACTGAATCTTGCCTTCTCTCCCTTTCTCCTTTAGGACCAGCATCACTCTACTTTCTGCAGTATCTGTATTGATGACTTTTGCATGGATGGTGTTGTCCAGAAGAGGGTGCTGTCTGGTTGCATTTGTAATTTTTCCCTATTCATACAGAATGATACAATCGAGTATACTTCAACGTCTCTTCACACCTTATTTTATGTGAAATTCCATTTTAAACAGCGTAGTCTAGCTCTGAAAACTTCAACGCCAGCATCAGATCTAGCTTTTTTAGGCAGAACACCTAGCAAGTTTAAATTTCAAAGGTCCTTTGTGTCTCTTAACTAGTTGCTACCCACACCTTACTTACTTAAGTTACTTAAATGTAACTTAGGTACTGTAGTTGCTCTTCCTGGGCTATTGAGAAAATTCTCATGGAAATGAGATGTACATCTCGACTCCTGGCAGAGCTCACAAAACAACAAACCAACAAAACCTCTGAAGAAACAAGCGAAGAAAGAGAAATACACTGCAAATCAGGCTTAATGATTTTCCAGTTTATAACAGTTTGATTCTCATTACTGAATGAATGATCTCCCCCTCCTCAGAGATGACATTGCTTGCCTTCCTTTGGCTCATAGTGGGAAACCAGGGAAGAGGAGACTGCAGCAGGTTGAGGCTGTAGGGAAACGTCCTCCTCCTTCAGATCCAGCTGCCTGAAGATGCTGTCACTTTCAGGTCCTTGACACCACTCCCCAGGGTATTTCCACCGGCACCAGCTCACAACAGGGCAGACGTTGTCCGTGCTCCCTACTGTGTTTCACTTCATGTTTGCGCAGACAGCCTTGGTTCTTTTGGAGGGAAGGGGTTCAGAAACACCCAGACATCACTGTTAAGGACCACAGAGGCTGCAGAGAGGCCAGGCTCCTTGGCATATGGCGTCCTTTCCACTCACAGCTGGTGAAGTGCAATTTTGCTCACACCCAGAGCTCACCCTGAGAAGATGAGGACTATCAGACGCAGCAGCTGCTGATTTCCTCTCGCAATCATTTAATAGTGGGTCCTTATGGAGATGGGGCCTTACCCCAGACTTCCAACCCCACTGCACTGAGGGGAAGGAGGCAACGTCTCCTGCACTGCTCACTGCTGCTCACCCGGCCCTTCTCTACACGCTCAAATTGGCCATCAGTGCAGGGCTCAGTGTAAAGCACAGGTACTCGTGGCCTCTCCACCCAGCGCTCACTTTTTACCTAAGTCGTGCTCTCGACTCCACTGCATATTTTTTTGGCGACCAATTTTTGGAAACCAGCAAAAGTTTGCGTGGAGCATCTTAGGGAGAAGCGGAATCTGTTGGGCTAATGGGCTCCGTGCAGAGCTCCCATTAGTAATGCCTCCTGTTTATGTTCAACAAAACCTGACTCGTACATGTTGTGGTGCCTTTGCTTCCCAGTTTATGCTGCAGCTGTTCTGTGCAGCAGGTAAAAGGAAAGGTTTTAATTAAAACTGACATTGCTGCACCTTGTGCTGCCAGTGACAGTCCTGTTGAAAAGTATCATGAGAAGTGTGGAAGCCCACTGTATGAGCGTGCCCTTCTGATTGCAGCCAGTATTAATGTGCTTCTGAATCTGGCAAGTGAAAACATCCCTTGAAATAATCTTTTTGACGGGAAATGGCTTTTCTGACAAAAATCACTGTGCAAAACATGTGAACATACGTTTCATTGCATATTTTGGCCAAAGACTGAAGGAAAATGCTTTAGAAACTATCAGCAAACAAGGGCGTTCTCCATTGTTTTCCAGTGATGGGAAATGATGATCAAAGAAAAAATAAAACAAGTGAACAGATTAGAATTTTTCAGTTAAGAATCAAATTTTCACAGAAATAACTTTCTGATTAACTTTCAGAAGAGGAAAGTAATCATAAATGTCATCCCGTGTCTAAATAGTCTGCATTTGAGCTCAGTGCTGCCCTGCTGCCTCCATTTAAAACAAGCAGGACTCGGTTCACAATTTTGTTTTGCACCACTTTGACATTTCAGGGATTCCCAGGAGCAGAGTGACTGCAGTACAGCACCCATTAACCCTGCCTAGCAGGGCACCTGAATCCTCCACTGTGAGAATGCCTCACACTCTCTCCTCATCTGCTTCTCCATTTAAAGCTGCTCTTTTCCATTATGAAGGAATTAAAATACTTACAGGAGACCACTGCACACTGTAACTGCAGAAAGTGCTTTTGTGTCCTTCTGCCATTGCATCCTCAGTATTTGGGGATTTGCTGTGCAGAAGGGAACCCAGTGATAGACCTGGCAATCTTCAGATCTAATACAGCACTATACGGACTTCATTAGCCTATAATTTCCTTACGTATGACTGAGATGAAGCTTAAATGATCCTAAACTGTGGGGAAGAAAGCGTGGCTTAAAACTACATTTTCTCCCCAACTCATTTTGTGCAGTCAGCCAATAAAAAAAAATATCTATTCCTGATTACGTTATTTCTAATTGTAAATATAATTATGAATGCATAAACTGAGCCACTGAGGCATGCATTTAATAGTGAAACCTGAAGTCGTATTTCTTCTCACAAATTACAGAAGAAGTCAAATAGCTGAGGATCTCTTACTGTCAAGAAATTGCAAAACTTCCATATCATCACTTATTCTGATAGCGATCACTTTTTGTTTGCTGCTGCTCAGAAGTGTACTCGAGTAGAGAGCAGAAAAATTCGGAGAAGAAAAACACATCAATGATGAATTAATAAACATAATTGTTTGGAAAATATTCTGGTGAAGTCTGTAGCAATGGGCTCCCATCAGCATGCCGTGTTTCCAGCAGGAGGTTGGACGATGGAAAAACCAGCAGGCGGATGAAGGCTGATGGCAGATAGGACACCAGCCCACGGCCCGAGCCAGCAACCACATCTGTACGTCCTTATATCCTCTTGTGCTCTTCATTTCGCAGACAGAAACAGAAAGACAGGCCTAGCCTGGAGGAGTTCACAGCCATGAGATAAAACTGCAGTGAGCTGGCAGAGAAGAAAATGAAGGTGGAGATGACAGGAGAGAGATTTCACATTTGCTTTTACAATTCTAGGGTTTTTTTTAAGTATTATTATTTTTTGATTTTGAAGTTGAACATTTGGCTGCCAAAAGTTGTACAATGCACCATTCCTCCCGCCCTCCCCCCCGCTGAATCCCACCAGTTTGGAAACAGTGCTGTAATCTGGAAGGCACGAAACAGAGCATGGAAATTCCACAGCCACTTGATCAATCCTTAACCTAACGATGCTGTTTAGTCTGCAGCTGCCACGCCATGATGCAGCGGTGGGAGTGCACAAATGGTGAAAGAAATGCACAATTCCTGCATATTTGCGGGGATCCCACTGAAGTTCTGGGACAAATAGCACAAGATAAAACTCCAGGGTGCTTCATGTTAAATGGGAAACCAAACAAAGCAACTCTTTGTAATTCAAGTGTGTAACTGATGAAGAGAGAAGAAAGCCCAAGGGCTGACCATCATCTATTATCACTTCATTACATAGTATTTATGTTACATGAGCAACTGGTGGCATCGAGCAAGATCCACGGCTTCACTGTACGAAGTGCTGAACATGAGACAGTCAGCCCCCCAAAAACCTCTCAAAGTATCTGCAAGATGGCAAACAATGGAGACCATATGGACAAGTAAAGCAACAGCAGGAAGCGGGAATCAGTGCCACAGTTCAGCATGACACGAGTTTTGATCTGCTTATGAGTTGAATGGATTCAGGCTACAGTTGATAAGCTTATCTTGAAGTAAGACAGAAGTTCGGCTGCTGAAATTCCTACCGTTTCACTGTCATTATACAGCTGAAAGTCAAGAACTGTCAAATTACATGAATAATATCTATCCATATTTAATACAGTGAGCTGTTGACAATTGCCTCTCATCCTTCCCTTCAGTGTATCAGCCCCACGAAACAGTTAGGAATGATCACACTGAATATAGGCAAATCCATGGCCACGTAACCACGCTCCAGATAAGAAATTCACCGTGTCTAAAATGGAGAAAAAGAGCAGATAGCAGCAAACACAAAAAACTAGAGAGATAATTCTTCCTGGACCACAGCAAGGAAAAAATGTTGGAGACTGTGCTGACACCACCAACATTACAAATACTACCAGGCTAAGTATAATGCAGACTAGACTTTTTTCCCCTCTCCGTTTGGAAACAATCACATTATATCTTCTTATAAGATATGAGAAGGATTGTTATCTCACGTAATGAAAACCAAATGACAGGCAGATAGACTTAGTAGCTGTTTATAAAGTCTTGTACAGTATTCTCAATGGTATACAGATAAGGAAATCACATAATTGAAATGGCTACAAACAGCATTAAAAAGGCATATGAGAAGAAAATAAGGAGATCAAATGCAGAAGGCAGACAAATTTCAGTTACCGATGGAGGCGTTCTGGGAAGGCAGATCTCGTGGGAGCACAGCACAGCACCTCCTGCTGCAGGCAGTGCTGCCAGCGCCGCTGCCATCCGTCCCTGCAGGGCCTGGGGCTCGCTGACCTGCGCCCGGCACCAGCCCTGGTTCTGTCTTTTGCTTTAAACATTAACGTCCTCAAGGATGTCTTGGCTTGAGCATCCTCAGGAAGAGAGGCAGGAGGCACTGCTGGCTGCTTCTTGCTGCTCGCTTCAGGATTTTGAAACGCGAAGTCTTTCCTACCTATGTATGCTTTTAACTTTCTCAAGCACCTGGGGAACATTTTTAACTGCAGGTAGAATAAGAGCAAATGAGTTTCTGCTTTGAAGCAGATTTAAACTGAACACACGTTGCTGATGTGAGTTTTGCTGGAGTTACCAGACCTCACAAGCCTCACAAACCTCAGTCAGAGCACCCAAGCTGTGTGCTACAGCACAGCGTTGCAAAGGTCAGGTCAAAGTGTAAGTCCTTACATTGCATGAATCTCCTTTCATCAGAGAGGGAAAAAAGACTTCAGCTGGACAAATGAGCTAAAATCATAAGAATCTTGAGCAAACGTCTCAAGCATTAATTATTTATAGAGAAAGAAGAAGAAAATCATCAAAATAATTGTGCAATTGCAGACAAATACCACGATGCCTTGTATTGCCAAAACCTCATCATTGGAAACGTATATGTCTGATTTCCAGCTTTATTAATGAAACAAAAAGGCATCTACAATAGATAAATAATACATCATATGGAATTCACACAGTCTATTTATAATAGAGATCAGTGACACCTATCAACTCATATTAAATCACTTCACGCATATTTTGCCTACTCTGCACTTTGTCAATCTCTGCTTCCTATTTCACTGCTGCAGCAGCTCCGTGTAACAGGAAAGTAATGCAGAGACCAATTGAAAGGTCATTCAAAGAAAGCATGAAAGAATGTCGAGAAGACCAGCAAAGGTGAGCCCTATTTCTGTGCCTTAATGCTGATGCTGCTGCATCACCTCCTCTTCCTACAGACACTCAATGAGTGAGCTCTGCAGTTACAGCTCTGCAGTTACAGCTGTACAGTAGCTGTTAGCTTACAGATGGGCACATGAGAACTGAGGTCCTATAATGAATCAAGGTCATGTGGTACAGGGTACAGGGCAGGTTGGGGCCTGGGATGAAGGTATCCAGCATCCTTAGCTGTAAGCACTGAATTGTCTTTCAGCCACCTGTGCACCGGTTAAAAAAAAGCAGGGGATGACGAGGGGCTCTTTGAAAAAGTAAATTATTTCTGAGTTCTTGCAAACAACACAATTAAAACGTAACTTGGGTATAGAAATACCCTTCAAAAACAGCATAAATAAGTTATTCTACTGAAGAATTATTTACCAGACGAAGAGAGAAATTTATAAATGAGTCCAGAGATCTGTAAGGAAAAAGTTATTAGTTACATCATCAGAAATAGGGCCTAAAGAAGCTGAAAAACAGGGATTTTACATGCAGCTTTTAAAATATAATTAGTGATCTAACATAAATAGACGTCACTGGCTGCAGTAATGTCTGTGGCAAATAAATAACAGTCGAACACAATAAAACTCCCCGTAATGTACTCTGCTGTAATATTGATGGCAGCATATGGCAAACATCTGACAGCTGTTAAACAGATGTGGCAATTAGCAAACCTTATGGTCCTGCTGTTAAGATTATTATGCAACACGTTCCCCAGTAAAATGAGATGACTTCCTACTTTCTGTAGCTTTACACATGTGCAGTGCTCGTCCAACGTCCCGTCTCAGCAGCACTGTTAGCTGACGTCTCCTAACCCATATTTTTTTAGTTGATGCCTCATAGGAGATTTAGAGAAACCCAGAATTTAAACAAGAACAATATCAATTCAGCCGTGTAGCAGATACTTCAATTATAATAGCTAATGGACAAATTGAGAGATAAAAAGACTTTTCTATCATGTTGAAATTCAATGAACAGTTTTCAATTAGGCTCTGAGTATAAAAGGGAAAAAAGAAAGATACTTTTCCTTGATGTTAACATTGCAGGAAAAGATGAGAGTAACTTCGCTTTTTCATTATACAGAAGAGGTGTATATAATGATGCATATTTAAATTATAAATCAGGTCACTATCTGCCAAATGAAAGCAATATCAATTAGAGCTAAGGTGGATCAGGCTTTAAAACTCCTTATATTTAATGACAAAAGTATGACTGTTACCCTCACCCAGCCAACAAAGGGATAATTTAAGGCAGTAAGAAATCAAAGAGTGATGTCACAAAAATAAGCCCTCGCAGCTTTTTGGATAGTATTATTATAATTAATAGACTTCCAATGACTTTTTTTGCCGGTTATGGGCTTTCACAAAAGCATTTATTGCAGGCATAAAATATAAAAGTCTAAAGAGTGGGTTTGACTAAGGTTGACTTGAGGGTCCTTAGCCTTTCTACTACAGTAATTCCTGTAAAATAATAGTTTCATTTATAGGCTCAATTTATAATGTTGAATTTATGCCCGTTCATCTGATATCAATCATGATAATAGCATGATCTATTGTATGTCACTTGTGCTAATGCAAATTAAATATCATTACATTACAAAAAAGCCCTACGTTAAAATAACACTGAGGGTGTATCTTTAACACAAAAAAATTAATTAAGGATGAATTAACATTTTGGAGTCAGTCTATATGCAGATAACAAGTATAAAACCATATGTTTATTATAGATAAAATTACAAACAAGCTGAAGAAGTTAAGCAAAATATAACACAGATTCAGGCTCGAGTAGCAAGATTAACACCGATTATTTCCCCCTTCCCATTGCAGTTCAGGCGGAGGAGCAGTGCATTACCTTTCCTTTCAGCCACTGTGGATTTCAGCCTCTGTCTGCCCTGCAAACATCAGGAGCCCACTCCCAAGCCCTGCAGGCACAGCCCCTCGAGGAGCCGTGTCTCTGCGGGCGATCCGTGTGCACGCCTCTGCTGCTGTCTGCCAACTGCTGTCCCAGCTGCTGGCACCAACAGGAATTTCTTGGGATGCCAGGCAGGGCAGTGAGTGGTGAGGTTGAGGTGCAAAGGGTTTGGAAACTTTGTCATTTTTTCCCCCCTTTTGGTCATCTTCAAGCTTGAGTGTCACTCATGCCTGGCTCCTTAAGGAAGGGGCAGGATCCCCGGGCTGCTTTATTTCCTGCAGAATTCAAGGGAATTTTCCACTTAAAATTTGGGAAAACCTGGAATATTTGTGAGAGCCGTCATGCTAACAAGGGACGGCGCAGTGTTCGGAAGAAGGAGAATGGCACTCAGCTCTGTCGACCGCTGGGTACTGTTTGCTCAGTTCTAAACACTTGATGGCAATTGTTTGTGTTTCCTTCTTGGAATGGAGAGGGCAAGGTCATTTTGCTGGGAAGCGTTTGTGAATTGCTCTGGCTCTGTCAGTTCTGCAGATCAGATGACATTTCTCAGCCAGAAAATCAGACACGGGGACTTTCTTTTGAAGGTTATTTACAATGAGAAAATCCTGCTCATTGGGTTACAGCTGTAGGTACCTCCCTTATCGTGGTGCCTGAGCGCTTGCCAATTGCAGTATACCCACCTGTACACTGACAGCTACTAAGGCATCAGGAAAAGCCACTGCTTTTATTTACTGGCGTAGAAATGAAGTACAGAGGGGCCAACGTCACACAGAGAGCAACAGAGAAGGCGACCCTCCCCAGCCCCCAGCAAACGTGGCGTTCCTCCTCCTGCATCTCCGCACAGTGCTTTTCCACTGACCAAGTCCTGCGTACCTGACTGCAGTCCTCAGAGGTGTACAGAACAAACTCAGAAAGCGAAGCCCTGCCAGAGGCCCTGCACACCTCCTGCTGCACAGCAGGCAGTTCTCAGAAGGCGCAGTCATCATTCACATCTTCCCCTTCCAAATGGCGCTGCTTGTTTCCAAAGCAGACCTGACACTCCTCACCACTCATTGCTACAGATGTTAGAGATATTCTTTTAATGCTGGAAGGAAACACAAACCTCCTAATGGAGATCTTGGCAGCCAAGCAAAAGGAAAATACATTGTTTTAAAATATTTTTATAGGTTTTTGAACGTATACACGCTCTGACAGCGATTTGGGAGTTTAAGAAGTCTATTATTAAATTTCTTTTAAAATCTCTGTTTACGAATTCTCATATGCTTCTTTGGTTGCCTACTTTATGTATGAAAATGCTGGGCTTTCCACTGCGTGTGCTCATGCTTTCACCCGCTTTCATAAACATTTTGAGAATGTTATCCAATGTTCAAAGCGCCGTGCTTGTGCTGAGCACAACTCTTTGCCACAAGGCAAAGCCAAGTGTTTAACAGCTTTCAAGAAGGTTTTAGATGTTCATTTACATTTATATAAGAGTGGTTTTAAGTCTGCAGGTCCAGGACATAGCCATTTGTCAAATGATAAGGCAATCAGCAAATGATACACACGTGTATCACTGCACACAATCTACGTATCTGCTTAACTTCAAACAAGTGAGCGAAGCTCTGCTCAAATTCTGAAAGTTTAAACATGGGGAAATATCTGCCATGCTGGGAACATGGCTGTGACGAAAGCTGTGTGCCAGTTTCTGCCCAGTGCAAGAACTCCACAGTAGAAAGGGGTGGAATAAACTTCTTACAAGATCTTCCTCGCAGATCTCCACGTCACCACGTGCTGCTGGTTGATGGATACACACAGCTGGAGCTGCTCATCTGACTCCAGATGGGAACCCAGCTGCAGTAACACACCATCCTGGTGGCTGAGAAAGGCAGGTTCTGAGGTAGCTGCACTTTGCAGAGTAGGTTGACATTCTGAATCAAACACTTCTATATGTGGCTTGTATTTTCCATGAATTATTCAATCTGCAAATAATTTATTAGGTGAATTTAACCCCCTTTTTCTGTTCTTCATAGATTGCCCTTGAGCACTTTTTAATTTTCTCTTTGAAATTATTCACTGAGTACTTTCTGCGAATAATTTTTAGGACCAAATTCTCCACAGCATTAAACTGTTCCAATCTGGCTGCAGCTGCATGTGAGGTGCCTCTGGGCTTTCATGCAGACGGGGTGGGACTGGGGTTTTGCCTGCTATTCCTACACCTCAACAAAGGGTGAGGAGATATGGCAGAGCTTCCTTAGACCTAGTTCCCATAATAGAGGACTCTTTAGTAACAGCAAAACCCAGCATCAGAGGCAGATGTGGACGTGAATGTTGTGAACCAGTGAATGGTTGGTGGAGTGCTTTCTGTTCACTCTAAGGTGAACATTGCCCCGAGTCTGCTTACAACACTGAGGGCATCTGCCCTGAGATGCAGGCAGAAGGCATCCTTTGCAATGACCTCCATGCAACGCTGCATGGCTGCAAATAAAAATCAGGGCTGATGTTACCAAAAATGCCAAGAAGCACAGTGAGAGCTGTCTGACAGTGCTCATTTTCCTATTGGAGAAGGGGATGGGAACACATCTTTAAGAAGTCAATAGAAAACTCAGAGTTAACAGCAAATGAGTAACTGCCCAAAACTCTTCGGGAGGTCACAGATACAGATTTCCTCAGGTTTCATGCTTGGTTGGTGGAAGCAGTGAGTGCACCCACAGCTAATTCCATTCATTGGGAAATCAGAAGAGAAAGGAGATGGAATGGAAAAGAGCAGCATCAAAAGTGCCAGCACCAGGAAGAGATAAAGCCAAATCAGTATTCAAATTACATGCGTGTCTCAATTTTGCTTTGTTATTGTGTCACTATTTTGAAAAGCCCAAATTATGCTCATAAAAACTTAAGCTATCCATACATATGTATGAAAGTATTCAGCTCCCGCGGGGTTGAGACAGACAAATCTGGTAGTAGGTTTCTTTTCAGGTTGCGAGAAGCAAATAATAATCAAGTGTAGTTGAGTTGTGTGAGATATTGGAGTCCCGGAACCACCTCCTCTGTCTCATTCCACCCCGAGAGACAGGGAGCAGCACCAAGGATTTCTCTGCCCCATCGGTCCAGTTCTCAGAGAAGGTTGCAACAAATTTTCATGGAAGTCAATGCATGGAATGAGGTCTTTGTCAACATCCTGCTGCAGTAACCCAGGCTTGTAGGCAGTGACACAAGTACCAGGAGTGAGTGGAGCAGGCAGGTCACGTAGGGAGGACTTCACAGAGGACAAATCCCATCGGTTCTGCGCTGTAACATTTACCCCACGTATTTGCCACCAGAAGGCTTCTCCAGAGAACACTGTTTTACTGTCTGCTCATTTGTCAAATAGTTTTTGTTCACCTCTCCTCACTGATTGTACCACAGAGTGTAAACCCAAATGATTCCTTCTGGTGCAGAAATAAAAACCTGTTCTCACAGCAAAACTGCGTATCACCTCTCCATCTCTCACAAAGATCAGTTCTGGTATCTTGGAGCACAGTATTTACTTTTGCTTCATTATCTTCAGGATTTTCCTCTTTTCCTCCATTCAGCTCCTGCTTGGTGAGTAACATTTTTATACAGTGTTGCTTTATTTTTGTGTGCCAGCATCCAGGACACCGAGGCGCAGATCAGGATGCTGCCGCTGAGCTTTAAGAACACAGATCACACAGACAGTGCCTGCCCTGGAGAGCTGTATTTAAGAAGGGATTTTATACAAATGGGATTAAAGTTTACCAGGCAGCCGGGGGAGGCGGCCCATCTGTACAGCCACGGCGAATCCATCTCAGCAGTGCTCTGGGAAGCACAAACAGTGCAGAAATCCCTCGCAGTGACTGAGAACGCCGATAAGGGACACGTTTGCACTGCTCCCCACAGTGGCTCTTTTGAGCGTAAAGCAGTTGGATGAAACAAGAGTAACATTCAGCACTTGCATGGCTCTTCACAACTTCCAAGGACTGCAAAACATCAACTGATGAATCCCCACTGCGCCGCA
Source organism: Centrocercus urophasianus (assembly GCF_019232065.1). Taxonomy (NCBI): domain Eukaryota; kingdom Metazoa; phylum Chordata; class Aves; order Galliformes; family Phasianidae; genus Centrocercus; species Centrocercus urophasianus. The sequence goes on from NW_024885044.1 coordinate 926,653, forward strand.
GTGAGGACAGCAGCTCATCCCCACCACACTCATCTTCCTGATGAGGCAACCTGTCCCCTGCAGCGCAGCGCCCACCTCCTCCACGATGGGATGGATCTCACCCTGGAGGAAGGTGCATTGCCCACTCTCCCCATCCCTCGTCTTTTTCCTCCCTTTTCTTAGATTAAGATATTTGCCTTCAATGGAAAAAAGTTTATTCACATGGGAGCATATTATAGATGGACTTAACTATAGGCTAAGATGTACGTATTTAAAGCACTCATGTTGGATAAGAAAAAACATGGCAGCATTTGCTACAGCAAACAGAATGTAAGAAACAAGATCAGACTGAGAGGCTGGAAACAATGTCAGTGGTACGCATGCACCAAAAGGTAGAAAACTGATGATATGTGTGACTGAAAGGAAACAAGCAGTGGTAAGGGCAGAAAAGGGCTGTCAGCCATGAAGACAACACTACAAGGACCCATGCTTGAGATTCTCAAAGCTCTGTGAAGGAGTCGTACAGTTCCAGATGAAATCAGTTGAATCTCAGGTAACTCAGCTCAGAATTGCATATGGGGGAGATTCCACACAGAACAACATGACATGGAGTATTCACAATGGCAGCGTCGTGACTGATGCTGAAGGCAACTGGTGTGCAGATAGGCAGCTATACTGAGATGTCCTTGCTGTTCACTCTTCCCATCCAAACTGGCCGGATGAATTAACTAGCAATGGGGGTTTGAGTCTGTCCGCTTTATCCTTTAACGGAAGAAGAAGAAAATAAATATGAAGATGACTGACAATCCTGGCTGGTGGTTGGAAGGCACCCGGCAGCCGCTCGAGAGCTTTGATTCCAGTCCATACCTTTCAGAGGAAACCAGCAGCAGTGTACAAAACCAGTCACAAGGTTATAAAGGTGTAGAATCATCTGCTTTCCCAAAATTCTAAAGTGAACTGCCTCAGATCACAGCCCATGGTTCTGATTAGAGACTTCGAAATATTCAGTAGTAACAACCACACCAAAGATGGGTAACGTACCTACAGCCTTCCTTCAGGAAAGCTGTATTCCACTCAATGATTGCAAAGTAGCCCCAATTTTAAGCGCCTCTGCCTCCATCTTCAGCATATTTCTCAGGAAGATTAGAAAATTCTCCCCTGTTCTGTGATGAATTAACTTTGTTTGGTCATATTTTTTGAGGGGGGAAGGGGGAATTACCATGTTACTGTATGCACAAGAGATCAAATGCATGATTAAAAATATTTATAATACTGATGTGGAAAAGAATGATATGTTAAACAGATAAGCATATAATAATGCATGTCTTACCCATAAAGTTTAATTTATCCCTTGGGCAGGGCATAAACTTTGCTCAAGAACAACATGTTTTCCATCTATAGATTGCAGAGCTAAACTGCTTAATTTTACAGCAAATTGATCACTGCTGTAATATTTCAGGAGCAAAATGATCCTCAACAGTCAGTTCGGTTTCAAAAGCCAAAATTTATAGTTCTGCTTCTGATTTAGTGATAAGGTTTTTTAACATATTGGGCATTTCATCACTTTCTATCGGGAGTCAGCGTTGAACCAACAAAGAAATATTTTTTGAAATCAACAACAACAACAATAATAAAAAAAAAAGGAACATAAATAATACGCCTCCCACTGACAGAAGGGCTTAATATTCCCTTCAGATGGGTAGGAAATTACTCAGATTCCCGTCCTTGTAAACATGTGTCCTGGCCTCGATGGGAGACGTGCTGTGCCGCCCTATGGGGCGAATGGCACAGATCTGAGAGCAGAACCGCCTTCCTGAGCGCTCAGGAAAAGATTCCATTTCTTTTCCCACGTGGCTGAACTTCATTTCACCCAATGCAAATAAAATTTAGTACATCTAAAGTTATTTGACACTTCTGACATGTTTAAAATAAATGTGGAGAGATTTAATGATGTGAAAGTTCATGACTCAGTAAAGATTGCTCCCTAGCTGGGGTCTTAGGATAGACACCTATAAAATCAAATTATTATAATCACAGGAGTCATGAGAAAAAAGTAGGCCCTGCTGAGCTCTATTCACTGAGTTTTTGCATTCATTATACTCCTCCTAGTTATGAAACAAAGGGACGAGGTAGGCTGAAATCTCAAAAGGTTTTATCAAGTCATTCTTTGCAGCAGCATTTTGTGATTACTATGGTGAATTTTTAGAACGCCGATTCATGTGCCAAGAGAGGGGAAAAAGACACGACTCCTCAGCTACCTCCACCAACAGCAAATGCTCAGCTCTAACAGTAACTCCCCAAATTATGGACACTGGCAAAATAAAAGTAAGTGCACGGGTTGTCTTTATGGGAGAGCGTTATGCTCTCCAATAAATGGCCCAACTTAAGGACAATTATAGGCAACACAAAGGTCAGATTTTAAGAGGCTAACTCACTCTGACTCGATGCTGTCTGTGATTTGGGAGACAGACAGCTCACCAAACTCCTTCACACACACGCGCGTTCCCCATCCATTGCAGCACTCCATCAGCAAGGCCGTGTGATTATATTTCGGTCAGCAGCACACATTCACACACAGGAGAACATGTATATGGCTGTTTTATAATCAAGAAGGTTATTTCCCAAAGCTGCTATTGCCTTTATGCATATATCTGCACACTGACCTGGGACACACTGAACGCACACGCAGTAATTAGGTCATTTACTTAGGCATGATATTCCTTCTGAGGCTTAAAGGGTAAAGCATCTCTCTGCACACCGAGTGGGGTGCAATGGTATATTTTTCATGTTTGTGTTTTATAATGAAGGAAAAAATGGAAAGGGAAGGATCAAATGCCAACATTTTCGTGAGGAAAACAATAATTATGGGTGCATATTTCACCTGCAGTTATTTACAAGCAGAGTTTAGATCGGGGAGATGTCTAAATCCCTGATGGAAGCTCGCCGTCAGCAGTGCAGACACGTTGTCTGGCCGCAGCCTGCCGGGCTCAGTGGGATTATGCTGGGGAAGGAGCAGCCAAGCACTCTGGCTCCCTTTAAAAACCCAGGCGAAAGGTTTCAGCTACAGGCTCAACTGATTGAAGTGCACATGTTCTTCTTCAGCCAGCTACACCCATTAGCTGACCGAGCAGGTAAACCCTCCCAAGTTTCTGCTGGTAGGCACTTACATGTACAACATATCCTCAGCTTTAGAGGAGTGGAAGAGCCGTGATTGATGTTAGCCAATATTTCAGACTCATTTTCTAAGGCTCAAAATTCAGCTTCAGAAATATATACAAGGCTTCTAATGGGAGAATGCACTAGAGATTGCCAAAATTATTTTAATTAGAGTTAAACGTAGGAAATCCTCTACCAGTCAGCTGCAAAGAACTGTCTGCGGACAACTTAGTGGCTTTGTTTTGCTTTGCAACATCTCTCTTGGGTGGTGCTCACATCAGATTCCTCCTTCAGGTGTTTGTGCGGCAGCTGTGCTCCAGCCCCCCATCCTGGAGCTGGTGCCAGAGGAACCACACCGACAGCTCCAGCCCTCAGCATGTGGGACTGCATCCCCACAGCCTCCCTGCTCTCAGCATGGCCCACTCACAAGTGGCCTTACAAGAAACACGACTGTCATTATGCTTGCCAATGAATTTATTGTCTTGCCAACGAACGCCCCGCACTTGCATTCAAAACAACTGTGTGCACCCAACTCTCAAGGTGAAAATCAGGTGGAACCACGACCTATCAATCCTAAAGGATGGAATATGAAAGGCACAGCAAGTCCAGGCATTCAGGAGGATGGGTTCAGGTTTGCTCTGTTGGCTCAGGAACCCTAACCAAACATTGCAGTGAACGAGATCACAGTTTTGAAAGTTCAGCTGCAAACCTACCTTTATATCAGAGTATTTTTCCCTCTCTGCTGTAGCAGCACTAAATGCAGTTTGTTCTCCTTTACCTGCTTCCTTTTTTTGTGTGTGTGTGTGTGTGCATTCCTGGGGCCCTGCAGTTCCCTCCTGCTGTATTTCAGCCTGTGTGCTCTCTTTGCATGAAATGCTCTCTGTCTATCTCTCTATTATTATTCCCTCTAAACTTTCTTTGTTACCTGCTCCATCTCCTATTATTTCTACTGCGTCATCAAAAACTGACTCCGTACAGTCTGCCAATTAGCCTTTGTCTGTCAGCACATTCATCAGCATCCTGAAGAGTGATGGTGAATGGCAGAGCATGGCAGTGCTATTTGATATGCAGCCGTATGTCCTTGCACACTGATGTACCGTTGCAGATGAAGAGGGAAGACGTGGCTTAGATTTCCCAGAGACAAAACTTTTGGGAAGAAGCAGGCACAATTAGCAACAAATGAAACAGAGTGAATTACAAAAGCAGCGCTGGCAATGCTACAGAATTAACAGCAAAGTGCACAGAACTTCTTTGCATTTGGAATTGCCTGTTACGAATGCGGACCTCCTGTGTGTGCAAGAGACAAAAGTCTGACACGGATATTTCCAGGAGACAAAGAGAATTAACAGCATAATCTGATATTACATACCTGTGAGTGGGCAATGCAAACACAGCTGCTTCTGTTCCTGTTACAGCGTGACTTCGGTGCATGACGCACACTGCATTCTTCTGTGGAAATATATAAGCATGCATTATTCAAAATTCAAATATTAATGATCACATAAATATTCTATGATCTTGGCTATTACTTTCAGAACAAACATTTTAATTTTAAGATGTCATATTTGTAAAAGCTGTATTTTGAGTAAGAAAGAGAGAGAGGAAACGAGAGGCAGACCCCGCTGGAGGTGTCTCGGTGCCTTGCCATGCTGTCTTTGCTCAGCAAATACACGGCATGGTTAAATGTTTTTTAGCTCTGCGGGGTTCACCTCCTTCAACATTTGCAGCGCTACTATTGAAAAGTACAAGGAGAAATAGAAAGCAGATGCACACTAGTTTGTGTTTGGATGAACTGTAGGTCTGAAAGTGCACGCCAGTAGGTAGGATTAGGTTTATGGGGCTGAGCTTCAGAGCAAACTTGAAGGATATGCAGGACCAGAGCAGCGGGATTAGGAGAGAAGCCCATAAAACTCCAACCCTCTATCACTAGATCTTCACTAAGAAAGAGATGTTTCCAAATTAATCAGAAAGCAAAGTAAAACAATAAATTAAAAAACATTAAGCACAAATGAGAGTTATGACTTGTCTAGACAATCTGGATCAGAATTTCAAAGGGAAGGAATAAGAAAATTATATTCATGCCAAAAGTCAGCTTTTGTGTATGCAAATGGAGAGTTATTACCAATGTTGCAAGCAGATTTCCAGATATCATTTCAGAATCAGCCTGCCACATCTCAACGAGCTCTATTTTGCAAGTGCTCAGCACGTGCCCCTGGAGCCAGATTCCCAGCAGAGCTCTGCAGTGCCATCACAGTGGGATGGGACGCATGAAGCACTCAGAATAAGTTGGCTCTCATTTAATTAAGTGGAAACAAAGTGCTTTTGGAAGCGTAGAGCTGAGTGTGAGTAATAACATACAGAAACTGTCCCAAAAGTGCTGTGCAAATTTGCACACTTTACGTCCATTAATAGCTGTTGATCTTGATCAGTTCCCACGAATCACTTCCATTTCTCAGGGGTTCCTGCACACATCCAAGGAACCAGAGAGAGCTCCACCACTGCTGTGCTGCAAGAGAGACACAAACGGGAATGAAGTGTGCACAGAGCCCTCCTGCCTCGTTGTTCCACCTCTCAGTTGTGACAATGCAACAGTTTGATTTCATACTTAGAAACCATCACACCTCACCAGCGTGTTTATTTGTGATTTCGTGACCAGCATTCATTTGTTCGTGCTCTCAGCATCACGGTTTCCTGGCAGCAGGACGCAGTGCTCCAGAAGCATTCCCTGCAGGGAAGCTCCATGCTGAGGAGCTCCATGGAGGCTCTGGCTTGCAAAACATTTGGGATTTGGTTGCATGTATTAGGGAATATCTAATTAGTGCATGTATCTGTCTTGGTGATAAACAGAGATAGTTACAATCGTTTGTATGCAGAGAGGCAAGAAGTCAGTTCTAATACAGTTAAAAACACTGAACAGTCGATCTCAGGAAGAGCTGTACAGGGGCCAGGGGAACTTGAGAAACAAGATGTCTGCAGAAAGATCTACTGGAATAAGATGTGATGACAGCCCATGCATACAGGTACTGCTTGCACACTGCTGACAACAACCGAAGCAGGCTGGCTGTGAGCTGAGTGCTTGGCAGGGTGCAGGGCAGGAGCAAGCCTATGGCCACAGGATGCTCCTGCAGGCTCTCAGAGGCTCTGAGGCTTCTCCTCACCTTCCTCCTGTCTCACTTTTTGGAGAAAGTGCAGTCATGGAGTGGCACAATGGAGAAGGGCCCTGTGCTCCAAAGGCCCCAAAGTGTTTCTGCGATGCTGTGGGTGGCATCCAGGCTGCACCCAGGTGATGAGCACCTACAGCCAAGGAACACCACGATCAGCCTCTTGGCTGATTTCATGGAGGAATCATCTTCCTTGTCTCAGCATGCTTCCCTTTGCTGCATCTGTGTTAATTGTGAGGTTTTCACGTATTTGCTTATAGGTCTGTGCCTTTCCATTTGCTGATGGCAGAATGAATACATTATGCCATATTCTATGTCAGTGGGTAAGCTTCTGTCTCTCCAGCTTCCTTTCCATTGCTAACAAACTCCTGGCAGAGGTCTGTACCAGTCAGTGACTCATTAGTCACGTTAGGAATTGCACCTCGTATTGCTCTGCAGAGAAGAGGTGCTCAGTGTCCTCTACTGAATGAGCGATCGGCTGCCAGAGCCAGAACCGGACTGGGAGCTTGGAGGAATAATCCTTCAGCCATCGGGTCTGACTTATTCATGCTGTTAGCATCTGAAACTGCTGCTGACCAAATGGTGCTCAGCAGGGTCACACCTCAAGGATGCAATTCATTTTCCTTATAATTACTGCTCTGTTCTGAGAGCCCAGAGTCTCTTTAAAGAAAGTTTATCTGTGGGCTCAATAAAACCACTCAAAACCACTGAAGAAATAATCTTTAGAAACATCCCACAAGCACTGAGGATGGGGAGAACTGGGAAGAGCTGCAGTCACAGCGCATTGCTCCCTATCAGCAGCTCCTGGGAGGACGTGGGAGCCGACACCGAAAGGACGATGAGAGCGGCCAGCAGGTGCTGCAAATGATGTTTCCATTGGGACTGCTGTCATCTGCCCTGGGCGCACGGACTGCAGCTTGCTCTGCACCAGCCAGGGAAATTGAAACCTTAAGGGATGTATCTTGCAGTCCTTCAGCTCACGTGACGTGGTGCTGGGAGTGCTGTTGTCCATCTCCAAACCCAGTCCTCCAGGTGGGTTTTGGTCTGCTCACTTCAGCCTGACTCACACCTCAGTTCACAAGATTTTCAGACTGATGTCAGGTTTGGACCCTTACGTCTCCTGCAGTTCTGACCCTGCTGGCTCCCTTCAGACCAGGTGCACGTGCTCGGTCAGTTTTCTCTGCAGCAGGAGGCAGACAATTCTGTGCTGCGCTTAACCTTTGCATTTTCATCTCCTGTAATTCCTTCTGATACATTTCGCCACATGATCTTCAGATAGGATTTGTGTTTTCTCTTGGGCTATTTCTAGTGTCCTACATATGTCAGTAACTTTCTGCAGAGTCAGACCATCTTCCCTGCAGAATTTCCTATTGTCATCACTTCTGAGCCCCTCTGCAGTTGCTGCCCCTGTTAATTCCCTTAAAAATATATTCAGTTATGTGGCACCAGCAGGTCTGTGTTGCACTGTCAGCCCAGGATGAGCTGCTTAGAGACAGACATTCCACTGCTTTTGCACAAAATCTACAACATTTTTTCTAGTCATAATATCATATGGCTACTTAGCTGATGGGTCACATACACAGCCCTACTTTGTTTTATCTAGTTACGTGTGTTCTGCTATGGAGATGCTATTTGCTAAATGCTGTAAATACAATGCAGTTGATATAATAGCTATGATTTTCCTTATTCCTCAAAGTAAGTACATGCACTGCGTTCCCCATACATTCCTGTGCAGCCACTTCTCAGCACAGAACTGTAACACACTATGTTACAGAAGAGAGATTTTCATGGACACAAATGGGAATTAAGTGTCCAATCCAATAGACTTTTAATTGGAATTGAGCAACCACAAAGCCTTTGAAGAACTCTGCTACGCTGAACCTCTTAATTTAGCCCCAAACTGTTTGTTGATGGAATCCTAAGGCAGCTGTAGGTAAAGGTTTCCTTTGGCTCCAGTATCCACATCACCATTCACAAAACTTGCAACGAGTTCAGCCGCAATAAAGTCCATATTAGGCTGAGAAACAGACGTATTCTGTTGTTTTTTTTTTTTTTTACCCTATAGCAAAACCATATAGAAATGTTATTGCATTTAGCAGGGAAATTAAACGTTCCCCTCTGTTTCAGGAAATAAGTTGTTGTGTGTTTCTTTCAAACACAATTCATTAAAAATCTGTTCTGCAGTGGCAATGAGCACTTTCTGACCTGAAGTGGGGGTTCTTCTAATGATAAGTGCATTTCTTCAAATCACAGTTGTGCACATTATACATACCTTAATAAAATCCAATTGTTGATTATGATGATTAGACATCTTAAAAAATCTTTTTCCATGTTTTTTCGGGTCTGTAATTTCAACACATACAGAAATCTTTAAATACCAGAAAAAGAAGCATCCATAAACAATACTGTGAATGGTGAGGAGCCAAAGCACGAATGCAAAGGGGAAATGTCTTCTGCACGCTGTGCTGATGAAAAGACGACCAACATGCTAGAGATTCTGGCTGAAGTCACCAAGGTTGCTCTCCCCACTCACTCATACATTGCAGCACTTTTTAGGACAGCGTTGTGTTTGCTTTCATCTGTTAGTTTGGTGCCTGAGGAAGTGGTGCAGTGGTTGGTTATCAGGCGCTGTGCTCAGTTCTGGGCAGAAAGGCAGTCCTCCTCGTGTTGGCAATACGTCTGCCATCTGCACATGTACATCAAGTGCATGTTTTACTTTCTTCCTTTGTATTCCACATATACTGCTGCAGATAAGGCTAGACAAATGCACTTTCATTGACAAAGACTCACAGAATGCTTTGGGTGGAAAGGATATTTGGTGATGGTATCTTGCACAGTTTGTCCCCTCTGCACCACGGCAGGATTGATTGCTTTATCACCAAATGATCCCTGATGGATGAGTTTTGGGTCTGGGCATCAGTTAAAAGTGAGGACGATAATTCAGTTTTACTGATGCCAGTGAAAGGGGAAGTTAATCTATTAAAATGTTTAGAAGTTTTATAATTTCCTATAAAGTGTTTAAAGCTGAACGTCTCAACCTCTGCCACGTCGTGACCTGTTCTTTCTTCTTGTCCCCCCTTTTATCCGTGCTTATAGCATGGACTAACCCTACTGGCCTCCAGTAGGGCTTTGAGGGAGGCAAGGTGGCCTTTCTCTATTAAAGACACAAAGAATCTCATACACAGATCAAAAGGAGTGGTGAGATTTGTTAGCAGCATTACAAATAATAGGGGCTAACAGCCGGGGGTGGCCAATGTCATGTCTCTGGCAGCACCTCCCTGGGCTCACAGCCTCACATCCCTGCCTGGCTCAGGGTGTGCTGCCAGCTCTGCTCCCACCTGCATGAAGTTCTTGCAAAAAACTCCTGGTGCACACCTGGTGAGGGGTCTGACAGCCCGTGGTGTGACTGCTCAGCCCAGTGTGCCCAGTGCTGACCCCTCTGCACCTGAAGACACCCGCCTGCAGCCTTACAGAGGTGACTGGCTGGCAGGCAGGTGACATCACAGCAGCCCTGGGGCCCCGTGACAAGAAGCAGTGACAGTGGCACCTTTTGGGAGCACGGTTTCTCCTCGGGATGATGCTGCCCCGTGGCATCTCAAAGGCAAGGCTTGTGCAAAGCCGCCCCAGCCCCAGAGCAAGGCGCAGATGTAAACGTGAGAAAATCAGAATAAAGGAAATTAATATCTGACACCTACAGACAGGTGCACATAAAAACGTTTATATAAAAAATCAAATAGTTTTTTCCCAGAGAGAGTGAGCTGCATTTGCTGCTCGGGCTGTGCCAACACCCTTGCAGCTGGTGGCACAGCCGCGCGCACTGCACACACGTCGCCCACGCCGGCACGGCCCGCTCTCCCACCGCGTCTGATGCTGATTAGGAAGGTGTCTGAAAGCTCAGCAGAGGAAAAAGCGTAGGACAGAATTATGATAATGGCAGAGACAAAGGCAGGAAAAAAGGCAATGGATATTATCAGCACACTGCATTTTTGTGCAAGAGTCACGCGATGGTAAGGTGTTTTGAATAATGCAGCTGGCAACTGCCATGAAGAAAAGCTGCCTCTGTTGGATACTCTCAGGTATCCCGTTTGGTCCCTATTGGATGGGAACACAAGCATCTGAAACATGCCAGAGACATCAGCAGGTGGTTTGTGCTGGGAAAGCCATGGAAAGGTGCCCCCCTGTTCTAGGATCAGCAGGCATGGCCGTAGGAAAGCTCTCTGTTCGCCAAGAAGTTAGCAGGTTGGTGTCTCCGCTGTTAACTTGGTTAGAAGGATTCTAAGAAAAGAGGAAAATTCAATGATGACAAGATGAAAAAGAAGTTTGAACTAAACAGTGGTGGGATGGCGAATGGATTGCTCAGACTGTAATGGTCACAACCCAAAGCCTCTGTGCAGAGGAGGGGCCATCCTCCATCCATCTGTGCATCCCATGTCTGGAATGGTAATTCTGCTCTCTGAGCTACCTCTTTTTTTGCTTCAAACTGAGCAGAACCCTTTCCAAATTTCTGAAAAAAAAAAAAAAAAAAAAGAAATGGAAAAAAAATTCTGCTGCTTCTTCACTTTCTGACCCAAAACACTACAGTGAGCAAAGTATTATAAAAACAAAGAACAGGAAGGGATGCAGAAGGTCTGGTGAAGGAGGGAAGCTCCAATGCCCAGCTCAGGACTGTCACTGAGCCGTAGGAAGGCTGGCACTGCAGCTCAGCAGCAAAAGCTGAATTTCCTTTCCCGCTCGGATTTATTTAGAACACAAGAGAATCCGAGTAGAAAGAGACACCCTGGATCCCACAGTGCTAATGTAGCAAACCAGCAGTAATAATTACACTATTTTTGTCTCTGTATGACCATTCTCCCTCTGCTTGCCCTCCCAGGCTTCGGGCGCCGATTTCCATCCCTACACACAACTGCTTTACAGTTATTCCATACACTTAACTGTTAAACACCCAACGCTGGGTGCTCCGCTATCTGCACCGCACAAACCCGAAGGGCTGCGAAGCTCCGACTCGGCACACACCCGCGGGCGATGGAACTCAGTCCGCCCCTATCGGCCCTCGGAATTCCGTCCGCATCACAAGGCTCGCAGTGCCGACGCAGCTCCAAGCGCTGCAGGGACGGGCTCAGCCCGAGCACCGTGTTCGTCTCCGCTCCGCACAGCACGGCCGGACCCCGCGGCGCAGCCCCGCGAGATGCGCGCACGGCGCTGCGCTCCGTCAGGGAGCCGCGCTGCTCCCACCGCCAGCCGCGTCATCCGCAATCCGCCGCCGTAATAGGCTTTGTCTGGTACGGGGCAAACCCCATTAGGCATGAAAAGGCAGAGCTACGGAAAGGAGCCGGCACTGACAGCCTGCTAAATGGGTAGGGTTCTGCAGGACAGTGGGACTCAGCTGGTTTGGAAAAAATACACCATGCAGACACACGCGTTACATTTTTTTTCTCTCTCTCCCTCTTTTTTTTTTTTTTTATTTTGTGTGTGTGTGAGGGTAAAAATAGGATCTCAGTTTGCTGAATATACTCTTAGCTGCTGTGTGCTATCATTCACTGCTAGCTTTACAACTGTTGTTCTGTCTGCCTTGGCCCAACCCCATGGAATAACCTCCACGTCTTTTGCCGCTTCTTGCAATCCTTTGTACAGAATTACATCATGTAAACAAATGATCTGGGGCCAGCAGCAATTCTAAATGCAAGCAGGCAGCTGCACGTGTAGAAGCTGGTACGGCTGTGCAGGAGGTGCTCAGCACTGCCTCAGATCCACCAGGCTGGGATGTTCTGCTGGGATGGGACAGGAGAGAACAACAAAGCAATGCTGGGCAATGTTGGACAGTGTAAATATTTAAGCATCCCATGCTGGCGTGCAGAATGTAAAGCAGGCAGCTTTTGCACTTGTAATTTCTTTAAAATCTTTTCGTTTTCTTTTTACTAAGACCCACAGATAACAGAAACTCGGGTTTTGCTGAGCAAACGAACATGTGTGCTTGAGCCTGGCCACAGCTCCAGGTCATCATGAGAGGCTTGAAAAAAGGGTCTTCGAGGCTCATTTCTGTGCCTGCAGACCTTGTGACAGACACTGCACACAGCCGTGTTGTTAAGATTAGGACTGCAATTATTTTTTGCTGATTTGGTCAGCTTGAGCTTTTCTAGTGGAATTTCTCTAGAGGGCAGTAAGGATTCAAAGCAGCCTCAGTGCGTAAGTGTCTGTATATAAATTTGGTAGAAATGACAGATCATCTTTGCACAGCAGTAAAGGTTACAAGAGTGGGTGCACATGTAGGGTAGAGCAGCTAAAAGCACATAAAGCGTACTGTACACTCTTCCTTCTCATAGCATCACCCAGGATGATATTTCATTGCACATTTGTATTCTAAATTACTTAAAGTATTTTGCTTTTAATCTTGTTGCGAAAGGGCCTTTCTGTTAGAGAAGATTCAGTTCGGGTTAGTGGAGGGCATAGTAACAGGGATACAAATTGGAGAAATGAGCCAAGGGTCCGTGTGAAACCCTTTGATTAACACCCTGGAGGGCTGAGACAAGAATTTCTTCCGCGACTCCTACCTATTACTTCCAGAAAACTGAGGATACAAGAGCTGGAGCGAGGTCACAGTGCAGCACACGTGCTCATTCTCCGGCTGCAGTGTGGTTGAGCAAGCTCAGGTTCAATGGGACACAGGGACACAGGCCATGCTGCAGGGCAGGTGGCCGGAAAAAGTGATCGGCAATTATATTCCAGCCAATACCTGATAATGTGGTGTCCCTGCTTACACTGAAATTTAAGCTGTTTATTAGGCTTGGCGATGCCATGAATGACAAAAGATCTTTGTGTGATCCTATAATATCTTTATGTAATGTAATAGAAGCTCTCTCGGTTCCAGGGTATTAACCATTTATCATTGATTTTAAATAGGGCAGGTGTGGTTGAATTCCAGCCACGCTGTGTTCAGCCAGATGCAGGCAGGCTCACATTTCTGCAGGTGCCTGTTCCACTGATACAATGAGACATAAGGCTCAGAGACACCAGAGGTACAAGCAGAGAGATAAGCTCTGAGATCCAGTTGTCTACAGTGCCAAAGCAAAACACCCCTAAAATCTGAGTTCAACTTGGTGTGCAGACTTGGAGAACTGAGCAGAAAATGTAATTTATGATCCAGTCGTTCAGGGAACCACTGGATTTCTAATCTGTTACAGCAGTGAGGTTGCCCAGATCCACTTTACTCAGGAGTTTACAACAGCGGCTGCTCCTGCTGGATACTTTCTATTAATGCTTCACATTCATACAAACTCCCTGCTCCTGGCAGCACCGCTACACCCTCAGCTGCTTACAGCAGGGCTGCTCACACTGCCACTCACAGCCCACCAAGGAGCACACCGTGTGCTGCTGGCAGCGACCGCACGGCTCGGAGCAGCTCTGGCAGTGGGGAGCAGCCTCTGTGCAGCACGGAGTGGTGCCCACATGGCCCTCGTGTGCAGCCACGTTTGAGAACGTATATGTATTTGTGCAGCATCATCAACATGTGGGCAAGTGCTATGCCAAAATTAAAGTTTGAGGCAGAAGTATCAAGGCTAGCCTGGGCACTTCAAATCGACAACCAAAGTGCAACCTTTCAAAGCAACTGAAAATTAGAATGGTATGAACAATGTGAGAGTGGGCTAGATTTTATTGTGAGATTATATTTTTAAGGAATACTAAATTTAGGATCTAAAGATGTTCATACTTGAATATATTTAAATAATTAGTCTGTAAAATATTCATCCTACAATCTGTATTCTTGCTTTTCAGGTGTCTTAGCATCCAACAAATCCATATTCCTGACCTTAAAAAGAATGTTTCTTGCCTGAAACAAATTTAAACAATAATGTAAGATGCCATAAAACCTGAAACCACTTATGTCAAGTCAACAGGAGATTCTGTCACGATAATTCCTTCCTCGCTTACAAAACAGCTTGGAATCTGGCTCGGCTTCACCCAGCACCTTCACCTCTTCTTTCCTGTCCTGCTCCTGCTGGTGCAGCGCCCTGCCCTGGGCTGTGCTGTGGGGTTACCAGATGCCTGGGCACCCCTCAGCCCTGCTGACAGCCGTGCTGGTGCAGGCAGCACTGCACTCGTTGGGCCGCTCTGAAGATCTGATCCCCAGGGTAAGCGGCCCAGGTTGAGTCACCCATGTGTCACCTCAGTGGTCACAGGTGCTTGGTCCTGGCGGCGATGTGAGGAATGGTTTCCTGAGCCAAGGCCAGGTCTTACAGGTTCGCTTAACGCAGACACTGCTCTAGGATCTTCATGAAGGATGGGTGCCAGCCCTGTGTTTGGCTCTCAGTAGGGCACCGTAAGCAACAGCTGAGCAGTGGTGAGAAAACCCATCCCCTCCTCACCTATGGTACTGTGTGTGATGAGATCCTCGCTGAGCATTTACTTCAGAAGTACTCAGGTAGCTTTCACTCCACTGTTAGGTTGTTTGGTACAAGCACTGAGGCTCATAAAGAGAAGTACGCCTTCAAAAGAGGAATATCTCCCTAAAACAGATCTATTTCAAAGCCAGTGGCCCAAAAGCAATTGATGTTTGGGGTCCTCAATATAATTCAAACCACGCTCTCCCTCAGAAAAAGCTTTTAGTTAAGGGGCTATGATTTTAAAAGGCTTTATACCCCACATGTGCACTATGGATCATAGAACTGGGATGCAGTAAAAGCTGAATACAGCTAGTATAGTAGGGACTGACAGCATTATGACTTTTATCAGTTGTAGGATAAATAAGTCCAGTCTTAGTAAGACAGTTAAGCCAATATGACCATGCTGCTACGCTAAAGATTTATGGCGCACCGTCCACCCTATAAAGCAATTGTTCAGAAACCAAGGGCTCTAAAATCCTTGTTCGGACAAGTCGTCCTTGTTCCAAGTTCCACTGAGCTCCCTTCCCATTAGCTAGAGCAATCTTCCCAGAAAGTACCAGAGAAGTAAACAGAGTATATGAGGTGCAGGCCAACAAACGCAGCCTTTCATGCACAGTCCAGCTTGCCTTGCAGGAGCACCTGGAACAAGAAGCCAAACATCACGAATTCATCATCTGGAAGATACCGGCAGAGCAGACCTGGAGCAGCTTACTCTTGGCTCAACTGGCGACATCTTCTATTGCCCATGCCAGAGTTCCCCCATCTATACGACTAAACAGATAAAGCTACTTTCCAAATCCCTTTCATATCAGTAAATGAAAGACACAGATGCCAAGTGTCATAACGAAAATATTTTTGTGGGTTATTCGGAATTATTGGGAAACCCATACTGGACACTGCTCCTGGAATGTTATTTCAGTTGTTCTTTTCCAGCAAGAGTACTTTTCTCCAAAAACATAAAGGCCTGAAAGGATGAAGTAGGTCAGATTTAGTGGCTCAGGATCAGTCAGTTGCTCTTAGTGCAGTTAGAAGGAGTTGAAGGGAAGATGGGTGGTTTCAGGAAGATACCTATGGGGAGATGTGTGCCAGGATTCAAGCCTGGTGATTCATAAGCTGTTCGTCAGTAGCTGTTAAATATCTGCTTTTTGCCAACGCTCACTGTTTCAGTCTGCCAAAGATACTGGATAAACAGTCGCTGTTAAAAATTTATAGTTACTCTGGGGAAAACAAAAGCTTTTTGTGGCATAATGCAACATCATAAATTAAAACTTTTTTTTTTTAAATTAAGAAGTTACATCATGTTTTGATGTAATGTGATGTGGCAGGTCATGCTTTTAATTTTAATAAGCTTAAAAAAGAGAGAGAGAGAAAGAAAGAGAGATTTGGGAATATAAATATTGCTTCTGAACCTCTAACATCTCCTGGTGGAGGCTAGCAAAGCAGGTTCACCTCTGCCACCCGGGTTCAAGTCTTATTTCAGAAAAACAATTTGAAATGACTTCTGGAGGTATCAGCATCAGTTAATGAACTGAATTTCCACTCCACAGACCTTTCAGGAAATTGCCAAACAGCATTAGCACTCCTATTGTATTTGTCATACTTAGGAATTGCTGCGCTTTGAAAGCGCTGTCATCTCCAGCTTACCTTGTTAGAAGCACCTTGTAACATCCAAGCATCTTCAATTAAAAAAAGGCACCTGGGAGAGCCAGGAGTGTGTTTCAGTGGTGCTTGAAGTCAGTTCCCACTGATTTCAGGAGCAGCTGCAGGACTCCAAGTGCATCTCTGAACAGCCAGTCCTTAAGCAGAGGAATCTCATTTTGGACTTCAGAACTGAGACCCATCAGATGAGCAGTCAGTCACTCCAAGCAGCGGCAGCTCTTTTTGGCATCGTGTGGTTATGACAGAGCAGAATTCATGTATTCACGTATCTTTAAACCGTTGTCGAGCTTTCTGCACATCTCAGACGAGGCCTGCAATATGGAACAGAGAAGTGACAAAGTTTAGGTTCTCTTTTCCAGAAAAAAAATCCTCTTCTGATGTTTATGCATGAGCCAGCACAAAGGGATGCGAGCCTTGATTTGAACCCCTGGTCACCTCCGGATGGAAAGAGTCATATGTACCACAGGACCACCACAGAGGGGAAACAGTTTTCTATTCAGCACGTAACCTCCTGAATCTTATTTTTTTAATATTATTTTTTCTCCAGCTCAGTCCTGACCAGAACCCTGCATTTATTTAGTCATATCTGACAGAACGTTACTCGATGGCCCCTGCTCATTTCTCACTGACATGCTCTGACTTGGCCATATGTGATCCTCGGAGGGTATTGCCCTCGTGGCACATTGGCTTTGGCTGCGGAGGAATCCTGGAGCTCTCACTGCCTCCGCTGGCAGAATGTTGGCACTTTCTGGAGAAGTCTTGCATAAGCCTTGGGAGAACGAAATAGGAAATGACTACTGTAACGCAGCTGAGTAATGCGGTTCATTTCGAACTGCTCCGACAACCACCTCACCCTCTGCTCAGCCCAAAGTAATTGTTAGGGGCTGTTTAGGTCCGTTCCCTTTCATTCTCCTTTTCTGACTTGTTTTTTTTCAGTTCTCTTATTTGTTTTACAAACAGTGTATTTTTCCATCCTGACTCTCATCTGTATACTTTTAATCACATTCAGAATAGAGGAGCAAGGGTGACCCATTGTCCTCACAAGTGACATCTAGTCTCTGACTTGACTGACAGGAGGTACCATTAGAATAAGCATCCCTTCCCTGACAGAGGCTATCCATGTTAACATTTCTGTTCTCTGGGCTATATATTTGATCTTACATAGCTGTAAATTATGAGTGACTCCATCAAAGTCAGAGGCATTGCTCCAGAGCTAACATGGTGTAGGTCAGCTCAGATTCATGCTTTTGAGATTTCAGACGTCTCGCTGGGGCTCCTGTTGCATTGCTGGTCACTTCTCTCATTCAGCTTTGTACGTGCTTAGAGTAAGTTGGCAAGAGTGCCCAATACAAGTGCTTATCACACGAGTCATTGCCTTGAATTTCTTGAAGATCAGGTTCACGCTGGTATTTGAACTTGGTTATGGAGACAGAAACGTACAGCACATTACTGTACTGTAAGTCATATCAGGGCAATATCAAAACAGAGTAAAAGTTAAACAGAATGTCTGAAATCATTTCTCTGTGTACACAGAGTACATCTCCTTGGGGTAAAACTGATCTTTCAATTCAGAGTGCACATGGAAAGTAAACTACTGGAGACAGAGAAAGTTCAACATCATCAACTGAAGGGAACTGGACGAGATTGAACTTGAGACAGTTAAACTGTAAATAAGAAAAAGATTTTGCCTTCAACTCCACAATCTTACACTCATATTCTATGAATGTTTCCAGCACTGGCAATTTTTCTACATCAGAGACGAGCTCAGAATGTTAGAGGAAAGCTGTGTGGCAAAGGACAAGGAATGCAGAGTTTGACTCATGTGAGAAGGAATGCGCTCACCAGGAATAACGTTTACAAAACTCATTTCAGGAGGTTCAAAACCACAGTGAGATCAAAAGGTGCGTGATCAGCACAACTGGGAAAGCAGAGCAGAAATTGGTGTTGGGAAAGTAGGAAGGGCCAGAGGTGGGCGAGTGCAGAAGGCTCTTTGTAACTGATAGAAAACAGAAAAAGGGGTTTTAAGAACTTCGTACTTTGTATTCTCTTAGATAACGAGAACATAAAACGTCTGGTTCTCATCTTTTTTACACTTATGTAAAATTAGGATCAACTCAACAAGTTAATGGAGTTACATGGGTTTAAATCTGGCATAAGTGAGATAAGAAACAGGCCCATCAGTTCATTAAGGACTTCATTAACTGTGACTGGAATATCTTGCAGTGCCTGTGTTCCTGCAAATAAAAACATGCATTTGAGGCCACAGGAAGGTATTCTGCATGCCCTGATGTGTATGCATCCAACCAGCTGCCTGTTTCAAAGTCAGAAGCTAGAGGGCTCTGCATAGTTGCATCTCGTGTGGGTGAATACGTACAATACTTGTGCAATACGTACAATACTTGTGGGACTTGTGCAACAAGAGAGATGCACACCCAGGAGGGGCTCACCTGTCATCAGCAACAGGCTGGGTGCAGAAAAGTGGGCACAGGTCTGAGTGCACACAAGACCTCCCATTTAATTCAACTTTGTTGTGGCTTATCGGCTTACAAAATTATCCTGTTTATGTTTATCTCACTTACAAATAAGTTAAATATATAACTACATTCCACTCTGCTCTGCTTTCTGCCAAGGATATGCTTATGGTCTTATGATGCTACTCAACCCACTCTATACCAATTTTACTTAAACATCAAAATAAAAGGATATTAAAAACTCGGTCCCCAGGAAGGATCTGGAAAGCAAGGGAACAAGCAGCTCCCTCAAAGATCTCATTCCCCTGCATGATTGATGGGCTCCATTACTTTGACTTTGCTGTTTGATCAAATGGTAAATCATGTAAATATACTGTGCGTGAGAGTCAGAGCAGTTTGAAAGAACTGAAAATTTTTGTTTAAGTTATAGGTCAAGCAGCAATTTCCCAGAACAGACCTTCATGGAAGCAAAGATTTTCTTCCTTTTAAGCACACATCAGACCAATCTAATTTACTAGGGAGAAAATTCACTTTAGTGCAGAAGGACAATCCAGATGTATACACTATTTACGCCCTTGTTAAGTGAAAATTGGGATAAGTGGTACTAAGTGGGTGCATAGATCTTAAGCTTGTCCTCTTCAATTGGGTGAGTTTTACCCTTAATAAGAAGTATAAGTAGAGCATCAGTGTTGTCTAGATTCTTATGAGAACCATTAGCACACAGCTGAGATTCACCATAAAGATGCAGCAGAAAGTGTAAATTAATCAAGTGCTATTTTACCAGCTATATACTTCTCATGTAGTGCTTCTCACGTGTAAGTTGTGGACTCTATTATGTCTTGCCCAAATTATGCTGAATGAGAGGTTTTGAATTCATTTTTATCATTTCTACATGGGCTTTCCTTATGCATTTCTGCTCAATTTCTGCTATTTCTTCTGCTGAAAATTTATCATATCACAAAGGAATGCTGCAGACTATTTAGTCTTGTGTGACTTGCTACATTTGTCCTTGGAAAGGTCTACATCAACAGAACGCAGAGGAAGGCGAATGAAGCTCAGCAAAGCACATTCAGTACAAGCACTCAAAGCACACTGGACCACAGCCACAGTTCCTGCAGTCACTGAAGGACTGAATGATAACCGTGATACACAAGCTGGGAATGAACGGGGACTCCAAATATGTCTGAGGTAGGGAGAGCACCAGAGGACAGCTTGGCTGGGATTTTCAGCCATCTCTACAAAGGTGAGCACTGCTGTGCTGCACTGAGCAACATAACAGCTATTTCACCAAACACTTCTGAATTATTTAAACAATGTAGAGTTAAACCAGTAAAAAGAAACTGATTAGCAGGATAGGAATCACTATGATTTGAGGACCAAAATGTAGAGGGAAAACTGATGGGATCTGTATCAGTTTGATTTTCAGTTATTTATGTATTCAGGCACTCTGTTCCAGTTTTCCTATTTTGGGTTCTAACACTTGTTTGCCAGTTTGACTTGGTGCACATAAATCCCATTTAACTGACAAAACTGAGGTTCCTTACATTTGAGTGCCTCCTTCACATAACCCAAGCCGAGGGGTCAAGGCCCAATTCTCTGGTTCCCAAGGTACATTACTTCTATTATTCAGACAGCTCTAACTCTCCTGAAACGGGCTGGATTTCTGCAATGAAGGACGATGCCAGAGAACGCACAACATCAGCTAGAGGACCTGTGTCCTGGAGAGGAGAGACCAGATCCTTCAGTGATGGCTGCAGTGCAGTTCCCACAAAACTGAGGGCTGACTGACTGCTCCTCTCAGCATGGTGGCATTTCTGCTTCCTAGAGACTGTCACTCCTACCATCTCATTCCCAACCTCCAAGCCTCAGGGTGATAAGGAAGGAAAACACTCTAAGTATCCTGAGAGCATTTCATTGGATGTTCTCAAGTAGGCAGCTTGAATTGCTAATTAAACTTGGAAGACTCTCTTTTCCTGTTTTCTCTTTTTTTTCAGCTTGACCCCAAATCAGTTTTATCTCTGGTTCAAAAAGCCTCCCTGTCCCAGGGAAATGTAAATGACACCTCCATGTGTCTCAGTGAGTTTGGCTCATGCCCTAATGCCAGCCACATCATTGCTTTGTACATCAAAAGAACGCTCTCTGACACAGACATTGGTTTACCTTAGCTGGAGTGACTCATCACTTTCCCACAATTAAATTTTTGGGCTCTAATGCAAAGCAGACTTATCTGCTTTGACAGGACAGTATGGAATAAACAAAAAAGACTAAATTTGTATTGGCAGCTACCACTGCGCTGCAGTTATGAGTAATGCAGCATAACTAGAAAGGACACCAAGCACCAAGAAATCAAAATAGATTCTGTAGCTGGAGAGCCAAAAAAGAAGAAATATCTGATGATCCCCTGACTGTAACTGACTGTTCAGTATTGTATCAAGAACTCTCTGGGAACCAGAGGAAGAAAACATTTCCAGTCTTCCCTTTCCTGCTACCTTTCCCTCTCCCTCTCCCTTGCCCTTATGGAGAAAACACACAGCACAGGATCAGATGAATTCCTCCAAGCCCCCGGCCCCATGCTTCTGATGGGCTGGGCAGCAGCCAACCAGAGATGCTGGGCTTGAGGACAAAACATGGAATTTTGCTTTCATGCTCTCATCACATTGCTCCATTACCACGTCTGTGCACACAGCCCAATAAACAGCACGTACAAATAAACAGAACTCCTTGGCACGTGCTTAAGCAAATTAGGCCATGATTACAGACAGCTAAAAATTTGGATTCCCAACCTTTGTACACTTCTCTTGTGATGTTCTGTAATTGCTAATCGCAGCAATATCTGTGCAGGGTAAGTAATTCAACATGACAAGTGTTTTTAGCAGCAGGTGAATAGGATCAGTTATTGAAACAGCAAAACTATTGCCAACGTTGAGAGAATTAGATACAAATGTGAGGTCCAAAGAGCTTCACTCGTATCAGATATCAGCACAAGCTGGAATAAACACAGGACATTATTAGCCTGACGTGGAAAAAATTAATTTAATTAGTTTATAAAAGAACAGAATGGCTTGGCTGGGTTTTGATGCTTTAGCATCCCAAACAGAGCAGTAGTGTCACACAGCTCCACTTGTACATTTGGATTTTAAACGACTCACCTATTGAATTGTATGTCTAACCTGGAAACCCTTGAACAGTACTGTACCAGACACAAGGTTCTATTTTAAAAAGCTCACTGCCCTCCACACAAGGGAGTGGTAATTAGCTGTTTGTGAAGTGTGAGTTCACTGCTGGATTACATCTAGTCTAACTTCTGGCTCTCAAGCAACACTTGGCATTCTTTATTCAAAACTAATTTAAACCTTCATTTTACACTCTGCAGCATATAAGTGATGTCTGGAGGACACCCTTGCAGCCTCAGTAACACCGTGGGAACGCACGTTTTAACCTTACTGCGTGCGCCCAAAGCCTTGGGAGGCTGGTCTTACAGTCACACCAACCAGATGGGACGTGCCAATAATGTCCTGTGCCATCAGCATGGAAAGAACAGCTCTCTGGAGAAAGATGAATGGACGTGGCTCTGTGCCAGCACATTTTTGGACTGCCACGAAGAGGTCTTCACTTTTAATTAATTTTTAAACACAGAGCATCAAGGACATGATAGCCTTAATGAGATGTACAGGACCATCTCCCATTTCTCTTGTCTTGAAATATGACACGAAATAACAGTTGCTGGATGTAACCAGAGAGAACCTCCACGCATACATGCTTGTAAAATGTAACACAAAAAGAGATAGATGTGACCAGACCAGCACATGTCCTGCAGGAAACAAAGTCCAGAGTTTTGCTTTACAGATCACCACAAAGCAGTAAGAAGTTTCAGGCTTTCGTAGGTACATGTAGTCTGGATCCCAGTGTACACTCAGAGTGACAAGCGACATTTTCAATTGAGACTGCCAGTTCTGGCTTTCCCTATGGCAGCTTCTGAGACCATCAGTGAAGGTCTGGGCTCTGACCATGGTGAAGCAGCTCAGTGCTGCCGGGCACCTTCAGCCTCCTTCAGGCACTCAGGTAGCAAATAACACAGCACCCAGACGCTTTTCATGAGGCGATATAGAAGTTGCCATTAAAAGTCAGAACGTAACAAAGCATAAAAGTTTATTGTGAGTGGCCCCCTCTCACCTAAGTGTTACCTAATGCCGGGCTCTTCAGCCCTATCATCCTCCAGCCCTCCGAGACAGTGACCACGTCAGCTTGCTCCTCATAAATAAATCCTTGATAAACCGGCCATCGCCTGAGAACAGCAGGGGCTTTAAACTGGTGACAGCCCTTTTGATCTGCTTGGCCCGTCATGCCGGAACACCTGTCCCACTGTGGCGGGGTCTGGAAGCAGTACTTAGCAGCTCATAGCTCACGCGCTGTTTCTTAACCCCTGCCCTGTTTACCAGAAGTTGTTTTATCTGCATTTTTGATGTGGGCTCTCTGCTCATTTCCCAGCCACCAGTTACTAAATGGAGCTCCCATATGCATGCACACGGACACACGTGGCCAAGAGACAGTGACCACTCGTGCCCAAAGTCAGTCACGTGCAGCCCTCATAAATTAATGCCAAAGCTCCACGTCCTTCGCACTTTTGTTTTCACTTTAAGATTCTAAATAAGGAATAATGAGCATCAACACCCACTTATTCAGTAAGCATATAAGCAATTAAATTAAATTAAATTAAATTAGCACAGCCAAGCAAACAAAGCGGTAATCATTCAAGTCCTCTATTTAGGCTGCAGCCATAACGATAGGCTGAAGATTAACAAGACATTCTAGTAAGACAATTAGTATCACATTTTTATTTTTTGAAAATCTTAACCACTGAGTCAGTATGATTTTTGCCACTCTGAAAATAGGAATTTTTGATTTCTTTTACATAGTCTTTCCCCCTCACTTCAAAATGTGACAAATCCCAGACCGAACTGCTCTGTCATAAGCTTCATGTCACTGGGCTACATTCGGCATTGTCTCCTCTGCACAGTTTTAGCCTGTGTTCTCCTGGGAGCCTCCACCACTTTCCTTGAACGTACTAAAACAAGGACTGGCCGGTCCAGAACAGTAACGGATGAAAACATTAGAGAATAGACTTGGGTCAAGAATTATTATTGCTAGAGGCCTCCAAAATCTAGTTATGGGTTTCAGCAAACCCTGTGGGCTCTTATGATAATGCTTTTCTACAGTATTATTGTTATATGGCATTAAATCAGTCAGATTCATGAGCAACAAGAGGTCAATGTCTGATTGAAATTCATAAGGTCAAAAAGGAAACTAAAAATCAATTTATAAGATATGAAGATTTAGGTTCAAACTATATCCATGAGCAATAAAATTTCACATCCATAAATGTAAGAAATCAGTTATTAAACTTGAGGGGGGGAAGAAGACTTATTAAGTTTTACACACACATAAGGCAGCTAACACATAATTTTATCAGACATTACTGAAATCCTATGTGTAATATAAGAGATGATGGGCTAAAATGCTAAATGGTTTAGCACTAAATTATTAAGTGATGTATCCCTAAGGTATTAAAAAGATAAGAAATGCAGAGCAGGTGTCTCTCCCACCAACTCTTGATCACTAGTTTAAGTGCATATTGATAACAAATGCACTTCAGAGGCAAAATAGTATTAGTAATATTTTTGCTGTATGAAAGCTTCATGTCAGAATGACTAAAAGCTTCTACCTGACAAAGGAGCGTTCATATATATACATATATTAATATATATATATTAAAAAATCACGTTAAATGTTAGCTCCCTGCAGAACAGAAATGAAACTCCAAGGAACAGGAGTCAGTTTGATACTTACACACAAGTAAATAACGTAGGTGGAATAACAACTATACCACACTGAGAATGAGAATTATGGCAAGCACTCCTACCTGTTCTGAAACGAAAATGCATTTTTATTAAAATTACAGGTTAATGGAGATCCATATAAAACAAAGGGTGTAGAAATGCAATAATAGACTGCTTCGCTTATTGTAAGCCCAGCTTACAGTGTACAAAAGTGCATATGCCTTGAGAACTCCTTTTTGCTTTGCTCTTGGTTTCCTGGCGGAGCCGGCTGTGTCAGCTCTGCTGGCCGTGCAGTGCAGGCAGCCCCCCTGCACTCAGCCATGGGGAGGGGTCTCTGATCCCCGACAGCTCATCCAGGGGCTCCTGCACAGTGCCCTGAGCTGCGTCTGAGCCGTGGTGCTGGGCTCTCCTGCCGCTTCCTGCTGGGCAACGCAGCTGAATGTTTTACCTTACAGCAGCATTCTGCTTTCTGCTCTTCAACCATCACCATGCTGGGGGACAGGATCGTGTCCTCCTCACCTTACTTTGTGGTAGTTCATCTGGACTTGGCTCCTTCCTCTTTCTTTGGTGACCTGCTCGCCGGCTGCCCAAATTCCGCCACTTGCCTCCCACCACTTCTGCCTGTTTTTCTACTATAAGTGCGGTGTCTTCTGCATTCAACACGTGCCTGCCCGCGGTGCTTTCACCAAGAAGGCTTTTGGGGCCTGCGTGGCTGAAGCCCTGTGTTGTCAGAGGGTTCTGAGGATTCTCTGAAAGTTCGTTTAAGAAAAAAGGAAGAGCAGTTTTTGTAGCTGTGCATAGAAGACAAGGTTTGACAATGTGAACACTGCACACGCCGAAGGCTCGGAAGGCAAATAAAAACAGGCTGTCAGTACTGTGTTAATAATATGGTTGGGGTTGGGCTGTGACATTTAGAGCTGAATATATTACAACTTCATTCCAGGTCCAGTTCTCACGCACCTCTCTCTTCTCTGAGCCCCTCTCTTCAAAACATGCTTACAGGTTGAGCATATACCTCATCTTTCACCAGTATCACCTTCATCCTCAGCTGTTCAGCTTTGATTTTTTCCAGTGCGGGCCCCCGAAGCCTGTTCCAAATCAGGGAAGGAAGGAAGGAAGGTCCCACTCCGAATACAGTCCAAGTCAGACCACAACATTTGAAGATCGACTTTAAAATGGAGGGAATTAAAAACAGAAATAAAAATAGAAATGAACACTTTCTTTCTTTTTTTGTAATGTTTTGGTTTTGATTAGTCTTTTCAAGTTGGAGACTGCTGTTCAGATTTCCAAGCTTTGCTCTCAGGCTGAAAATGCTAATAATTACTTCTGAAAGATAAAAATATGGAACTCTTGGATAATAATGTGGCTGTAGGGATTTAATGAATCCCCGTGTGACGAGCCAAACTGCAAGAGCAGCCAGCATTACGTCACCGCACGGCGGTACCAGATCTCTTTTGGGTAATCATGTAAGATGAAGCAGATGACAATTCCATTTTTTTGCAGTGATTCTTTAGTAACGTTACTGAATGCTTTTTTGATTCTTATGCTAGAAACTTTTTAACATAATAAACTTTAAATTATATGACACAAAAATATAAATAATTATGAAAAATGACATGTTGTGTGGCTAGCAAGATACCTAACCTGAAGAAAAGATTAATAAATGAAATAAATATCTATTAATGCAGTAAACCTACTTAATAACAGTTACTTTCATATTCAAAACCAAAATATTAAAGCATGCTCCATATCTGAAAGTCAAAAGTGAAAGAATAAATTAACTAAGGTTAAGAACCTTGTAGCAGCTGACTAACAAAGCTCTAGGGCATTATAAAATTTCATGCTCTTGTAATAAAAAGGATAAAGAATTGGCTGGAAGACCACTAAAAGTTAAAATAAATGAACATAAAGTAGATGAAAAAGCTTGACACGACTGAGACCACAAATGTGTGAAGACCAAAGACACAGTTTTAAGTCATTAGAGGACTGAATTAAATGCAAAATGAATCCTAGTAGTAAATTAATAGAAAATTACAAAGGTAAATGAGCTCTGTTTCACAATTACGAAAAACTTTTCTATCATTTTTCTTTCAGCACTTGAAAACATTAAAGAGCAATGAGTTAAATTCTGGCACATACCCAAAACAGAAACAATTCCCAATATTTCTGCATATAGA
This sequence comes from Centrocercus urophasianus, assembly GCF_019232065.1. Classification (NCBI taxonomy): domain Eukaryota; kingdom Metazoa; phylum Chordata; class Aves; order Galliformes; family Phasianidae; genus Centrocercus; species Centrocercus urophasianus. The sequence goes on from NW_024885044.1 coordinate 953,471, forward strand.
AAAATCACATTTGATAGAAGCGACAGCAGCACGATCACAGAAGACATTTTTGACTTAAGGTGGGAGTAATTTACCATTTAAATGTTTTTAACAGCTTGATTTTACGCAGTGTATTAAAGAAAAGGTTTTAGCTCAGTCCTGCCTTCTCTCATGTAAACCTTCAGACGAGATGATGAAGAAGATCAAAATTTTCAGACTTTTTTCATTAACATCATTGTTGCTTAATCAGTACTAAAATTGAGAAGGAGAGAAGGTAAAAATGTAGAGTTGTAAGGTGCTGAAGAGCAAAGCACAACTGAAAGCAAAGAACCGATGCTTTCCTCTCCTACAGGGAGGTAAGGTCCCTTGTCTGAACGGGTTCTGGTTTGAGCTCTGCAATCCGTGTTAGTAAGAGTGCAATCAACCACTGCAGATGTAATCCATCTCACTGCAAATGTCTACTAAAAGACCTTCCATGTAAACTGAATCTCACTTTCTGTTTTGAAAAGGTCCATGTGACATATGACCAAATTACCTCCATCATACTAATCTGAAGCCAGATGTAAGACACCGTGTTTATTGTCATAAAAACACATTCTCCACCATGGTCCTCAAAATAAACACACTGCAAGTGTCTTTCTAAAATGGTGGACATGCTGGTTTGTTCTGACAACACAAGTGATGGGAAATAACAAAATTATGTGTGCAGTACGTCTGCCTCTTTACGGGATAAGTGCAAAGGGCTTTTAGGGCTTTCAGCAGAACTTCTGGACTTTGGTTTCAGCTGGAAGCATCTTGGTGTTCAGGTCTTTGTGCAACTCCAAGATCTCCTCAAAAACTACTTTTTGCTTCTGAAAAACCTAAAATCTTTAATGAACAAAGCTAGAGTTTCACAGTAACGGAGTTTAGTTTGCTGGAGATGAGAGAGGTAGTAGATTAGGAGGCCTGATGCTGTGGTACATTGCTCAACATGCTGCAGCTGACAGTAACCATTATTTAATCACTGATTTACTACAGGAATGACAACCTGACAGCAAGACCCTCCTCAATCTGCTTTGCTATTACTCTCCTCATGCATTTATAGCTGTGAAAGAGCCTTTTTGGGCGTGCAGGAAAGCACATCCTAATGGGGACACTGGATCAGTCCTGGCTATGGATGTGCTGGTGGACACCATGAGCAACAGCAATGGAGCTGCAATGACCACTGAAATGCAGCTGGCCAATCCTTGGCAAGGATTTCCTTAAATATTTAGAGAAACGGGTCAAAAGCATCAATATTTGTAGCACACTTGTAGCCACTAGCTGCAAGATGATGCAGGCAGACTACACTAATGTATGAGAGAAGATTAAATTCTGTGCTTGATTTTGGCCAAAATCATTCATTCAGTTAAAGAAATACAGCAACTACAGGATGGAAAACTTTGAGGCAGACCTCAGGCTTTGCTAAGTTTAAGGGGAGTAAGTTAAACTCTTCTGAAATCAAAGAGCTGGTTAAAGAAGTTGAATCTTAACAACGTTAGTGATCATGGACTCCTATACAGGATTTAATTTTTTTTTTTTTTTTTTTTTTTGCAAGAGTACCATCATTTCTCTTCATTAACAAACTGCCCTGTTCCTTTTTCTAGACCAGAGCTAGCACATCAATCTGACCATTTCTAATGAGATATAGGATAATACTGCGTGGACCAGACTTGCTTGTCAGCCACTGCCTGATGGGTTTAAAGTAAGAAACGATCCTTCATTAATTAACCTTCACTTTCTATGTAGATTCACTCATTGAGATGCAGGTAATTAAACCAAGGTCATTTCAAGGACTGACAGAGGAAAACCAGCAGTGCACAAGCAGTGTGGTTGTTTTGATAGAGAGCTTTCAATACGATTGTTTCAGTGAAATAGTTACACAAAGTTCTCCTATTTAGAATAAAGAAAACAATCTTCTTTTCTAATCAAAGATTGGGGTGTCAACCCAAGGCTAAAGAGACTTTGGACCTAACTTCATAGACTTCACATGGCTTCCAGGATAGATTAGGAAAAGAAAATATCAGTAAACTAAAGAAAATTCAAGATAAAGAAGTGAAATACATGGAACAAAGGCAGACAGAAATGTATCTGGAGATCTTGACAGTGACTGAAACCTCCCCGCAGAAAGACTCTCAATCTTGTGTCTCAAATGAAAGCAACGTTCAACAATTAAAAAAGAACTATTTCAGTTAGAAAATTGTATGTAAAAGACAGAAGTGTGATTTGTCTTAGTGTTCAGACTCCTTTAACTGACTTTTAACCCTTACAAACGCAACGATGTAAATCTGCAGAGAGCCATGTAATGCAAGCAGCCTCTCATTCACAGGTATGAGACTCCAATTACAAAACCACTGTAGCTTGGGGGTATAACAGTAGAAATTTTTCAGCTCCTCCAAATTAGCTCTTACACCAGTCCAAGACATGTGAAGTTCCAAACTTTGATCACTGTTGAGAGCAAAATGAATATATTGAACCTGCAAATAGCCTTTAGCTCTTTCCAAGTGGTTCCCTTATAATTTGAGTGTTAGATTAAAGTTGTATGTTATAGATTTTAATAACTACCTTCCATTTGGTTTGCTGAGTACCACTTGCTGTGGATTATATGACCTACTCACCAGCATGTCCCATTATGAGCACTTAACCTTGAAAGTTGTAAAGACAGAACATTTAATCTGTTAAACACAGTCAGAATCAGAAGGTTATATAATTACAGGTAATTTGGCATAGCACTTCTAATACTTTCCAATTATTAAAATAAATTTTACTGCAGATTTTCTTCCTATGAAATGGAAAAGAAACAATAAATAGGGAGAATCAGAGTATTTGAGGACACAAATATCTGTGGAAATGTATACATAAATTTCTTTCAATTAAGGCCTTCAGAAATCATCAGTACAGTAAACTTTTAGAGGCACGGATATGCCAGGAATGAAAGTTAGTATGGATGGTTATGCAGGAATACCAGGAGCTGATAAGAATGAATTGAAGTCTTTTTCAGCAACTATTCCTGACAGGGACACGGCGTGGCCGAGGTCCTGGTGCAGACATTTATCCCCCCAGTCACAGTTTGCCCTTTGCTATCTGAGCGCAGAGCAGGTACAGAAAAAAGGAAGAGCAAGGAGAAAATTACTGTCCTCTTATGGCAAATTGCAAATTATTTTCATTATGAAATTAAACATCAATAAAATTAAAGTTCAGAAAAAGAGGGAATCATACACCACGGCAGATAACACATGCTGGATAGAAAGCATCCAGTTTTGATGGCGATGAGGGAAATACTGAGCTCTACAGAATTTGCAGAAGATCTACTAATTCCACTTTTAAGATAACAGATGCTTCAACAGAGAATTTTTTTCTGTGCCATTTTACCATTCCCAGGCGTTTCTGCACTTCTACAATGTCTGACTTGAGTAAGTAAGGGAATCAGGTGTAATATTCCTGCATGTCAGAATCAGACTGAAGGAGACGACAAATTCAGGTAGTCTGGTGTTTTATCACCTATGAACTCTTAAAAAGAAAGAAAAAAAAGGGTTTACGTAACATTTCTAAAATGGAGGTAGAAAGTGAGGTTAAAAATTAGACACCAAAATCTCAGTGCCTGATATCTGCACCCAACATTTCTGTGATGAACCAACACCATGGGAAGAGTCCTGGGGCTGGAGTGATGCCATAGCTTGGGACACGACACAGGTTTAAGGCACTGCCATTAGATGGGATTTCCATTTTAATCCTCAAAGTGAAAACTGCCCTTCGTAATGGGTTTGGTAAGAAAACCCCACACCAACGCGTTTCAGATGTGCACACCAAGTTGATGGTGTTCCAGGGCACAGAGGGCACGAATTCCACCACAAGTACTGGGATATTCATGGCCACAAAGCAGTCAGATGTCAGCTAGACCTGCATTTGGCAAGCACATTTCTCATCAACTAGAAGAACTGTAAAAATGAGCAATTAGAATGGCATTTTGTTTGGAAATCTGAATTTTCAATACCACCGACATTTTCCATGGGAAAGCAACACTGCCAATTGTTTTTTGTTTATTATACGGAGCTCTAAGAGGAAAAAAAAAGACAAACTAAAAATGTGAAGTCAACTGAACCTGAATGGAGCTCCAATTACATCCATTTTTTTAAAGCATTTGTGAAAGTGTTTGAGTTTAATTAGGTTAAGCTATTTCAAAGCATGCCCAGTTGTTGTAATTTGTTTATCTTACAGAGTTGCTCTTTGATCACGGATGTTCATTTTTAGAGAAACCTTGTTATCAGTCTTAGGATGAGAAGTGAAGTGAACAGTGTTTGTGGTAAGAAAATTCAGAAAAATTTGAGACACTCAGAAAATAGCTGTCTTATTAATAAAGAAAGACGTGACTTCTTTTAGCTTGTGGTGGCAGGAGTAAACAAATTATTTTTTAAGATTGGAAGAAGGAAACTGAAGTGTGCTTATGCATCCTGCCTAAGATCTGGTGGCCTTTTGTCTTTAATATTCTGATAATCTAGTCTGAGTTTGAATTTGGCCAGACTGTGATGAAGTACCTTCAATACCCATTTATAACATCCAACCTTAGAAAGCCTTCCATTTGTTGTCCTGCAAAAAAGAACACCGAGCACTTTCCATCCTTCAAATTGTCATTTGATGCTGGTGCTTTAAAAAGACCTTACAAAAATGGTTACAAAGGTGCAATAAAGTTTAAGCATTCCAAAGAAAATACTCTGGCCCTTCATCTTTAAAGAACAAACCTTAGCCATAGCTGGAACTGGGTAATAAGAACATACTCAGACTATCTTTATTTAAAAGCATGAATCTGGGTTAGAGGCTCTAGGTTGGCTTTTCCAGCTTCTCTCTCATTTATTTTTTTTATTTTAAATCTTTTACGTGGAGAGATGGGTGCATTAGCTGCACGGTTTTCTAGCTGAAGATCATCCAAAATACATGAATACATCTTGGCCTTTGGGAAGGGCTGTATTCACAGAGCATTTAAATGAGGTTTTTTCAGATATTGCATGAAGATATTTTTGCACTCATAGGGGAATAATGCAGATCTTTCTGAGGTTCTCTGTACGAGCAAAGCTATCTCTCTCTGGAACATGCTACAGAATGGATAAGAGTTTCAAATGTGGGGAAAAAAAAGAAAAAATGGAGAGAGAGTTTAAAAATCGCATTTTAGAACTGTTTACTTTTTTTTTTTTTTCTTTTTTTTTTCTTTTCCAGCATAGCTGGTAATGTGAGGTGCCTGTATGTTCTTACGTTCTTATACATCCAAAGATGCCATGGTCGCTGCTGTACAATCTCACCTGACTGGTGTAATTAGACATGCAACGCCTGTGCATTTTTAACTGCAGGTCTTAACGGTATAATCCAAAAGAAAACTGAAGTTGTTGAAGAGCAATGTGCAAATACTTGTTCTTTAACAACGGCGTCCTGAAGAAGCAGCCAAGAACCTTTTAAAACTACTGAGGCCAATCAGCTAATTTGTAGTAAGCAACTGGGTTAACGAGCTCAGCCTCTTTTCCTGTTCACTGTTAACTTTGAATTCCTTTAAAATTTTCAACTCTGTTCAGGATCCAACATCATTTTGAGTTAGGGCCAAATTTGCAGTTATGTTGCCAATAGGAGCTGCAGACATAAGCTGCTCAGGAGCTTTTTCAAAAGTCATTAAGTACCTCAACAAGTTTCACCTGGTCCCTAATTTTCAGTCTTCATGGTGGACAGAGATTCTTAGTTGTCTTTGCAGTTGTGAACACTGAGGTGGAGTTCTGACACTGGGTAGACTCAAGTCACCCGATATTATTTTGCTCCAATTAGTCTTCATTTGATTATTATATTCATATTTAAGAGTTTAAAGTCTGCTTTCCATAAATGGTATGCAACATTCCCTTAAAAAGTGCTGTTTCAGTTAAGATTTCTGCCCATAAATCAGTCACTGGAATATTCAGAGAAAGCAAATACGGAAGGGGTGTGAACACAGCTGAAGGCTATTCAATGTTTTATTCAAGGGAGTTTTTATGGAAAATATTTTGAGGTATTTGCTTAGTTCTAATCATTACCTTGGGATGCCCTGCAAATCCAATAGTAACACAGTGCCAAAACTTGAAAGCAATTAATTACGTTTGAAGAAAGAAATTTTTCGTTCTGTGTTTGTGTTGAAATTTTGGTGCAGGAAGGAGGCAGCCAGGCTGAGCCAAATTCCACAATTCTCACAGCCTCCAGCGGTCGGAAGGCCGCCGCTCCATCCCAGGCTGTGTGAGACCCTCTGCGACTTTGGGTCTTTGTCACTACTTTTGCCTGGAAGTTGGCTGTTGCTGACCCCCAAGCGGCGGCAGGCTGCTCACAGCTCCTGACGAGCAGAGCAGCACGCAGCGGGGCTGTGCTGAGAGGGCGGCCCTGTTGGGAAAGCGCCACGGTTTCATGTTGTCTCCATCCAGCAGAGCAGTACAGCGAAGTGACTTCTGAGCCGGTGCTGAGGTAGCTCAAGTACCAGGAACAAAGCAGCCAATACATTTGTCGTGGACAAATTAGCCCACGTTCCTCCACCGCAGGTCAGGCGCCCTTAGGAGCTGCAGGTTTTGCAAGTTTCTCGTGACCTATAAGGTACTGAACCTACACAGCCCTTATTTTCCATTTTAATGGGAGTCAAGGAAGCCGATCAGATCACGGAGGCACTCAATAGCATGATGAATGGCACCTTCAACAGACTACTAAAAACTTTCCGTGGTGCTGGGGCTTCTGCACTCCTTTATTGTGTATTAGCGGCCAGAGATGCTGCGTGCACTGAAATGTGAGAAGGATTTTCATGCTTGTAAGAGTCCGGCATCAACCTATAGATGAGCGTTAGCACTTCTCTTACTTTACATTCAAAGGGCTCTTTGTCTGGGCTGCATATTCAAAGAGATAACAACAATGAGAATTCTGGAAATTCCGTGCCTCCTTCCCCTCTGATAAAGCACAAGAGAATGAAGACATTACTTCTGAAACGTATTTGGTCACATTTTGGAAGAACAAAATACGAAGGCATTTCATAAATTAGGATGGATGGATGAACTTTTGTAGCAGAAGAGAATGCCAAGGAACCATACAGTTTTTTAATTTTTTTTCCCTTCAGGATTCAGCAGTTAGCAGCTATTCAATTACTGCTTCAAGATAAAGCACAATTGCAACAGCCACTTCATGCTATACTTCATATTTTACTTTCTCATGAATACAGAATTGTATTGCTGATCACAAAAGCATCACACATCTAAGTCCCAATATCCACAGCCTCAAAAAACGGATGCCACAGAATTCTTTTTTTTATCCTCTTTCAATTGTCTGAATATTCAGAGAACAGCAGAATCTCCCAACTGCTAGAGGCTTTCATTAAAAAAAAAAGAAAAAATAGAAAAAGGAAAAAAAAAAAAAAAAGAAGAGGTGATCATATGATCATATAATAGACATTTTGGGAGCTCATTTTGTGGGGTAGAAGAAGATTTTGACAGTTTTTGTTAAACATGATCACAGTAACTGAAAAGCACAGATCCATATACTCTTAGAGCCAATCAACAGAGTATTTAGGTGACAAGCAATGTTTGTTAACTGTTCTGACATCTTCCTTTGGCTTTGTAAGTTGTGATTTATGTTCACAATGTTCTTTGCAAATATGAACCACGGTATTTGTTGAACATTTTGTACATGTGCTGGCAGGCTTTGTTGGGGGCTGCCTGGCTCTGGCCATAGGCATTGAACTCAAAAAAACTTCCAGTTCCTGGGAGTGTTCTGAGTCCCATGATGTGAGCACTAACAAAACCTCAGTGTTAGTCAGGTCCCTGTCACCTCCATCACAGCCAGCCTCCCAGCACAGCTGAAATTTCCTTGACTATTAATAAGGGTTGCTCAGAAGCATCTGACAAAGCAGAAAACCGTCCTCCAAAACCAGCACCATCGCTGCTGGCAGCTGGATATGGACAGTTTCTGGAGAAGAAGACTCTTGGAGGGAGCTTCCTTGGAGGGAACTGCCCGGGGAGAGGAGGAGGGCAGGACAGGGCCAGCAGGGCTGCACTCTGCTGCCTGCTTTGTGCCCATTGTGTTTCCTGAGCAGAGGGAGTTCGGTTGCTTTAATGATTCTTGCCTTAGTGATTCCAACAGAGTCTGAACACCTGGACTTGGATGTGTTATAAAAACACTTTGTTTCCTTCAGGAACGGGACCCTTCCCAATCAATAAAGCATTGTAATGTGGGTATTAGCAGACGTACCCTCGGGGCTCTATCCGGGTCATCATTGCAAAAAATAACAACGGGATAACAAAGGATAACTGTTTCACATCAATAACAGACAGTAACATGGAACACGATACACAAGCAGAAAATACGAAATCAACATAAAAGCTACTTCATATTTCTCAATATATACTGCCTGGTCCCAATTCTGCCATCAGTTGCAGGGTACAATGACTTTACACATTGTAATTGAGGCTATAATTGAACCAATTTTCTATAATCTTCTATACATTCCCCAAACAAATCTTGAGCTACCCCAGAAACGCATTCACATTAAATGTCTCTAGGCTCCACTTCTGTCATAGAACTTTTCATTCCAATGTTTACTTTATAGTAGTGCCATTAGGAAATATTAGAAATGTTAACATTTCAATATAATGAGATATATGCAACTTTTTTTCCTTGCAATATCAACTTTCTTGAAGTTATGAAAACTTGAAATTCTGCAATAAAATGAATCCAAAGAAAAAGCAGAAAAGAAAAAAGGTATGAGATTAGGAACTAATCCACTACATGTTGTAGGGAATAAGAAAAGCTTCTTTCTTTTTCTTTTTTTCCCTTTCTTTCTAAATTCTCATTTTAGATATTTAGATGGTGAAGTCAACAAGGTGCTTCAGCACATGCCTGAATCATGGCCCAGTCAGCTCACTCTGTGACATTAAATAATGTTTGATAATTTGCACAATGCTTGAGAGATAGCTAGTGATTTGTTATCCGTAAATCCAATGAACTTTTGACATATCCTGTTGCCTGGGTGAGGCAAGACATCCATTCGGTTACTAATGGGGGAAAGTTGAGGCACAGTATGATTTGTTTTACTGATGTAAATGTCGTATGGAGCCATATTTTGTGAATGGATGATAGATCTAATGAAAGCACTATCCTTAGCCGCAATGCTGAAGTATTTTATCCGGAGTGAATTGCTACAGAGAAACGTTCTGAGCAGTTTAGCTACTCAAAAAAGGTAGGGGCCAATAAAAATCCTTTTAAGTAACCACTGGCACAGTAAGGCACCAATATTGCAAAGCTCTGGTTGGTCAATCAGTCGCCTTTGAGATGGCAGAAACCGATGTTTTTTTCCATTCTCTCACAGAATCACAGAACGGCCCGGGTTGGAAGGGACCTCAAGGATCACGAATCTCCAGTCCCTCCAGCCACAGGCAGGGCCACCAACCTCCTCATTTAATACCAGCCCAAGCTGCCCAGGGCCCCATCCAACCTGGCCTTGAACACCTCCAGGGATGGACGGGGCATCCACAGCCTGTCTGAGAACACTGAGTCACACAAAACACAAGTAAACAAAAATCTGGAATTCTTTAAAGATTTTTTTTTTTCCTTTTTCTGTGGGGAAGATTCAGATAATACAATTATCATTTTGTGTGGAAGTCTGGCAATTTCAGTGAGGTGATGGCTGCTCAGGCTGGATGGGCCGGGGTCTGGTTTCCATCCCGACTCCAGAAAAACCTCTGTTGAAATGATCCTTGAGATGACCCCAGTTGCCAAAAGCCTAATAGGATTTGTAAGGTGCTTTAGGATCATTCTAGAGGAAAGGTGTTGTAGAAATGTAAGGTATTATTAGTACTATAATAAGACAAGCTCCCCGCGTCCCTTGGCGGTAATGCAGCTCACTGGTAGGGATAAACTACGGAGCCAACGTGAACCAGATTATTGCCTCATAAAATGGGACACCTGCCCTATTATCCCTTAAATAATAAGTACATAAAACAAATTTGACTGAAATAATAAAACATAATGGTGAAATATTTATGGGTAATTTTTCAATGCAGCATGCAAGGATTAAGCTGTGCAATTTCTGTTGGCTTTTACAGGAGTTGCACTGTTAAATCCTCCCCATGAGGTCCAGCAGAAACCGATCTGTAATGTGCCTGCAAGTCTCTGTCGTGCCTGATGAAATTAGATGGAGATTTTAAAATATGATGAAAATACATATTTCCCCCTTGCACTTAGCCCCCAGTAGACAGAAAAGTACGGCGTCCTTCAAGTAACCAAGCCAGAAATGTGCTTATTAATAAGGAAAACACTCCAGTCAGGTCTGCACTTTCATACTGGTGTGTGCAGCTAATGCAGTTGTGCAGGTAGAAATGAGTGCAAACAGTTAATTAAGCCAGCTAGCAAGCTTGCTTGCTGGCACTACTTCCAATCGCAACAATGACTAAAGAAATACGATCAAATGTATAAATGTGAATTGGTCTTTGATCTCAGCTTGCAGATGCACAATACAGAATCCTTAATATAAGCAGTACTGAGTCCATAATATGACAAACTAACAAATATGAAGAATTACTTAAGGGATACCACCAGCTCACATTTTAACATCTCGGAATTTATCACTTACCTCTCACTTTTTCTAAATTCTTGTAACTGAAAAAGCCATAGGGAGAAAAAGAATCATATTTTCTGATTGTTCATTTGGCAGAACACTGCCTATAAACAGGTTTCATAATTTCTTTCATATGGTTATTTCCATATTCATTCCCCTACTCTTCTGTGGGTTGATTTCTGATAAAGCAACAAAGAAAAACATCATTTAAATAAGGAAGGATCTTTCAAAGTTAAAAAAAAGAAATGCTGAAGGAGCTTCGGAGGCAGCAGAGCCCCTAACCTGCACGCACTGTCAGTATACTCCAGATTTTCAGCTGTCTGGGTTGCACTCAGTTTTGGAAAAGCACTCACGTCCGGTTCCCCAGGCAGAGCCCGATGTCGCCTCTTATAGGTGCACAGTACATGCTCTAATTAACCCAACTTCACTTTTGAGTGCTACCCCAATGTCTAAATAGCCACGATGCAGTATTTAGCAGATTACACTGCTTATTATTTTATAAGGTGCTAGATAAAAATACAGTGAGCATCTGAACTGCAGCTTTTTTCAATACCGTCTTCCGAATAATTGGATTATTTTGATTTGCCTTTTTAAAAAGCAAGATGGGGTCATTTAAAGTCCAGATCCTATCACTGGCGCTGTTCCAAGTGAAAGGAAATAGCTGATGTTTTCCATACATGTTCCTATGCACTTGTGCAGCATAGCCTTGGGTGTACGAGCGAGCCGTGCAGTCACAAGCACTTACAGACTCTTCCCATAGCCCTGAGTTTCTGTTTCCATGCATTTGCACTTAATGGTTACCACCACTGCCACCCCGCTTCTGCAGCAACAACTGCCTGCACCAATTATACGCAGTTTGGCACGTGCATTTTCAAACACAGAGTCAATTTTATGCAGGCAGAGCTGATACAGATATTCACATTGTGAGTGCGTGTGCATCTGTGTGAAAATCTATTCATGCCTTCCTTTCTTCGTGTGCTACCTCACTGCCTGAAGAGTTTCTGTGTTTTCTCTTTGTATCATTCTGGCTCCCAGTACTAAAAGCCACATCCTGTTATGTTTGGTTGCTAGGTGGAGAAATGTTATCATGGGCTTCAGCAATAATTTATCCGTAGAGCTAGAGGAGCTGTCATGTACTTCTGACAGTGAGCTGCAGCACTTTATCAGCTTGCCTGTAAATCAACCGTGTGTGGGTGAAGATGCCAGCAATGTTTGATCTCTCTCAGACACTCTAATAATCTGCTTTTGTCTGATTGATTCCTTCACATCACCAAGCACATTGCAACCGGGAGTGGAGTACCCTCTGTTTATCTCCGTTGGTCATCTGCTTGAGGGCAACAGGGCAGAAAATGCTGTTCTCGCTGAGATGTAAGAGTTTTTTGGAATTAGGGGCTTTACATCATATCCTGGAGCAGGTTTAGTCCAGTAAATCAATGATAGCAGAATTGAATGCACCATAAATACCTCAAACCGTATCTCTTACAAGAATGTAAGAGTAATTCATAGAAACAGGAAAGGTAACTTTGCTGGAAAGAATTACGACCCCTACAAGCTCAAGACATGCAGGTCTTTTACGGCCTGTGTTTACATCTACCCTCTTGAACTTTGGGAAGAAATGCACTGCACGCTGCCATTTGGTTCCAGGCAGCTCAGAGATAATACTGAGGCGAGCAGGACGCTGTCACAATTGATCACTGCCTCTCAATCCAAAGACAACTTTTTCTAAATTTCTGTCAAATTGTGTTTCGTGCAGGAGATGCCAACACACCATGTCACGCTCTGCACCGCGCTGAAGTGCAGCACAACGCCTGGTGTTGTGCGATGCCTTCCTGCCAGAACTGCACAGAGAAAGATGCAGTCTAACGAGCAGCTGAAGCCCTCTGGTAGGAGGGAGGAGCAGTGTCCCTTCTGATAGCTAACTAGTCTGACTAAATAGTCTGACTTTGTTTTGATTTGTTCATCGCACTGTTCCCCCAGCTGGAAATCAAGAGCTGATTATCACTGCAGCTGGCAGCAGCTCATTGTGTGCTGACCTGGGAGCAGCGGCAGACTCGGTTCCTGACCCCTGTGAAAGCTGAGGTCGGAAGATATTGTGGATGTGATTGACTAAATCCCATCAGGGGGAGCGTTTGGTTGTAGCATCCCCTCTCTGGGTCACGGTGAGATGGCACAGGCAGTGGGATATTTGGGAAATGCACACATTTCAGCCCAACATACTAGGGGGAAAGGATTGTGCTTCACAGCACTGCTGAATGCTAAAAAAGGGTGAAAATTCACACTGCATAATGTATTTGTAATTGTGCTTAAGGCAATGAGAAAAGAGAAACTCATGAAACAAATCTGGCATACGGTGTAGGGTTTTGTGGATGCTGGAAGAGCAGCTACATCTCCAGATTACTGCATTTGGTAGTAGTGCTTCCAGTTAGAGTGGATCCACATCATCTTCCTTGGCCCACCACAGGGATTTCCCCAGACTCATATACTCTGTCACGCAGATGGGCTTCCTGGAGAGGAGGCAGCCCTGTCCCACTCCCCAGCTGGCTGACCACATAGCAACACCTTTTATGCACAGCAGAGTGGCCCGTACTGCTTCTCCACATTTAATAACCCTTGCACTGAAAGCCAGACTTTCATCCACATGAGATTTTCTTCACTGCACACATCGTAAAAGCAAGTAAAGTGTTAAAAGCAGGGAGATCTAAAGTTACAGCATGCAGAAGGGCGTATTCTCTATTCTTTCACCAACAGGTATCATCAAATGACATTCTGTTTTACTGAGCATCACAAAACACGCACTGTTGGCCGCCTCCATGACCCCGAGTTGGCATCCTTTCAGCTCTGCAGTGTACAGAATACAATGTGCATATACAGATGAACTCACATACACAGACGGAGGGAACACCAGAGACCTCACAGCTCCTCTACGTGTAAGAGGTGGGGTAACAGAGGCAAGTTACGAGGATTTTATATTCAGAACCATATTCAGTTTGGAGACTTGACCTTTCATTTTGGCCACTTACCTGTTAGCGATACAATCTGTAATTGCCAACGTATGCTAATGAACAGAGCCCAAACCCTGTCTGCTGGTTTAACTCACCGGGAAAACTCTGACAGAACCCAGTTCTGATTTTAGTTATGTTGATTTTGCCGTGACAGAAATACATAATGTCTGTGTTCAGATTGGCTTTGGCACAAGCAAGAATCGAAGTCTAAAGCTTCAGTGATCTTAATCATTCGAAATTGCTCTTCAGTTTTATATTTCAAATTATTTAAAATAAGCCTGCTATTACCTCTCAAACACTACTCATTTCTACTATTGCAATGCTACTTTTTTCAAGGGCTGACTCTTTCCAAAGGAGATTTAAAGAAGAAACAGAAAACAACAGAAAGGAAGAAAAGAACCTGAAAGAGGAAAATGGGGCATGCCTAAGAAAACTACACTTCCAATAACATCAAGTTATCCTCAGGGGAGATGTATAATAGAAGATATTACATGGCTGAACAGTAAATATCACATTTCTTTTTACAAGCATGTTTCTGCATTTTGTTATGTCTTGACTGGCAGATCCATAAATTTTGAGTATCCAGTCTCAGAAAGGGCAAGCTTAAAATCTGCAGGCTGTATTCTCCATGGTCTAAATGGTCAGCGGCACTTCAGTAGTCCATAATGGACTGATTAATGAGTGAACTCTTGTTGACATACAGAAGACTTAACGTGCAGATTTCTGAGCAAGTAAAAGAAAAACAAATATCTGCATCTAGGAATTTAGATCTAGAAAAATAAGTAGCAATAGTTAATTTAGTTTAATAATTACCCTGCAGCAATTATTTAATTCCTAGGCTACAGATCCACACTGAAGTTCTCTCTGAAATAGATTTTCTAGGAAAATAGTTCCAGAGGAGTGATTCCAATGAGCAGCTGAAGATTGCTGCTCTCAGATCCTCTGTGTCTGCCCTAACTGCAGTGACTGCCCATAGGACCACGGGGATGTGGGAAGATGACTGAGGACCACTTCTGCCATTCAGTTCGGCAATATGCTGATGCATTTTCAGCGCCTGGCAGCACCCTACTTCCTTGCTGCATCAATGTACCCTGCTCCTGTCACCCTGTTTAGCATGTAATCCCTTTTGCTGTCCTTACAGCTCTGCTCTGAAGTTCAGCACTCCTTTGGGAAAGATACTGAAAACTAGTTGACATCAGTATGTGTATATTCATGGCACTAAATAGCCCTAAGAACTCTTCTTGCCACCCAGGGGTGTGCAAACAGATGCAGCCCCAGAAGCTACAGAAAGAAACTCCTTGGGTAACTTTGGGTTATCTGACCTCCTTATAAAGTATTTTGCTGCTGCTGTCAGCCAGCAGTATGTTATTTCTTGAAGTATAATGCCAGTAAGTAGTATTTCTGGATCACCTACCAAAGTGTTGGCCAATGTTGAGTGATTGATTGAGGTTATGACATGACTTTTACAGACAGCACTTCCAGGACTGACACAAACACATTGGTACTCGCTTGTTATTTTCTGGTGAAGAAAAACACTTGGAGATGGGAAGTGGAATTTCCAGCAGCTGGGACACTTCGCAATTTGACATTTGACTATATTTGTCTGATGCTGGAAGACAGGTTTGATGAAAACTGATACGCAGTCTACAATTGTAATTAATACCAGCAGTGCATTAAAGGGAAAATCCTTGCAAACTCTTCAATGCAATTTCATTAGAAGACACGTTTGCTGTAGGAGTTCTGTTTTGCTCCAGCTAAATTCCTTTGTAGTTAAGGAATAATTTTCTCTCATACAAACTGCCATGGTAAAGAAGCCTTTGAGAATGTATTCATACCTGGCCAAACTGGATCTACCTTGCTGTCTCATATCAAAACTGCAGTCAAAGTTTATGTGTAGCCACAAACACCATCAAGATGACAAGCCTGGCACAGGGAAGGAAACACCTTACTTTTCAAATCCTGTTTGGAACAGAGTTGTTTCACTTTTTAGAGATAAATCAGAAACCTCCACATGAACAGCAAGTCCCAGCTGTAAATTCCAGAATGAATAATTTTCCATGCGTTGAGCTTAGTATTTTTCATTGCTAATCTTAATGTACTTGCAAAGAAAATATTTAATTTTGAAGCCTAAATTAAGCCTAAATTCTCATAAGATCATGCATTTGTTAGGCACTTAACATACGGTGAATACATGGGGTGAACAAGACCCCTGAGAAGCAGCAGTGCTGTGACACAAAAGGAAAAGCCTAGGTCTAGACAATGAGGAAATGATAAGGACATGGATGAATCTCAAACTCTGCCCTTAAGAATCATACCCGTCTTTCCATGCCCTCTGCCTGCTCAAAATCCACTGTACAAAACCATCCCTCGATCTCTTTTTGTAAAAAAGGCTTAAATTCTTCCTTTTAACATTTGGTGACAGTATCAGTGCACACCTAGGCAGAAACAGGGGATCCAGGTTTAACTCCTTCCATTTGTAAAGTGCCACTGGAGACTTTCAAGAGAAGTTGTAAGGAAAGAAACCTTTTTAATTTGGTGATTGATTTCAAATAGCATTTCTACTTTTTACAACAAAGAGCCACTGAACCAAACACAGTTCTTGGAGGAGTGACCTGAACCCTCAGAAGGCTTTATTCCCTGGCATGTACCTTGCCTGCAAAACTCCTGGTAGGTCTCTTTCTACCATCACAAATCCCAAGATGTTTTTTTTCTGCACAGTAGAACAACTTCAGAAGGTAAATTGGAAACTGTTCTGCACAAAACCCTCTGAAGTTTGTTGAAGAAAGATGCACTTCTAGGAGACACCTGATGTATTTCAATGCCCTGTGTCAAAGCAGTTCAGCTCAGGTCTGCTGCTTGCTAAGCAAGTAAAGAAGGATCATGATGTAAAAGACAGAGAGTTCCCTGCCTCCTTGTGTGTGCTAAAAGAGGGCATGCACTGCTGGGACTTTTTCAAGGGGAGCGCATGGCCGTGAGATGCAAACATCTGGAATGAATCCTTCAGAGCAGGCCTTGCTTTCCAAAGACCAACATCCCATGGGGTGTGAGGTGCGTACTGGCCTGCTCAGCCCTGTCAAACGTCCTGATGCTTTTCCTGTTATTAGCCCAGAATCAAACCCAAACGATGGGGTTTGGAAGGAGACTGCAGATGCACGTGCTCAACAGAGCAGGAGTTGCCCAGATTTCAGTGGCTGGATTCCACATTTACTGGACAAGGGCAGCACAGCGCTGGTGTTCAGGAGCGCAAAGTATTTACAACATATCTGCGTGGCTCAAAGGAAGCTGTTACTGCTTAGCATTTCTGGCTTGCAATCTGCATTAATGCCTGTGCTCTTCAGATTTATCTTAAATGTTAATGAAAACACTGAATTTGCCCCAAAGCACCAGAAATTTGGAGGAGAAGTTTGTAGGATGGTAATTTCCAGCAATATCACAGGATTTCTTGATGTGGCTATGAGACAGGCAGCTTGGGGGGACGGACCATAACGAACTGACACCTTTTCCTCACAGAAGGTATCACAAAGGTACACCGAAGTGATGCAGCTGAAACTATTTTTGATCATAAAAGAGTAAATGAACAGGCAAAATCTTACAGCTGGGTGGGTGCTACAGAAAGTGATTATTTTTTGGTAGGCAAGTACAAAGGTATTGCCACCCCTGCTTGTACCATTAGCAGGATGCCTACCTGAGCAGCTCTCCCAGTGGACGAGCTGGGTGCTGGTTGTGGTGCCCACTGCCCTCTGCCCATGAGCACTGCTCTGGCACGGGGTGTGTTTTGGTGATGGGACCCAAAGGAGCACCATGGTGCCTGAGTTGGTGAACATATCAAATATTTGAGTTCATGTCTCTCAATACAGATAAAAAAAAAGGAAAGAAGAAATCTAATCAGTTAAGAAAGTCTAATGTCAGCTATTCCACAAACAGAAATTAACACCTAATTTATTATTTCTTGTTATCTGGTCCACTTTTAACATAAAAGAGAAGATACATCAGGATTCACTGTGCGAATCCGAGACCACAGCGCAATGTAATGCAAGGCAAAAGCATGGAAGCTTTTACTGATTCTTGAGATCTAGGTGTGCAAAACACGTCAGTGACAGACAAGGCATCAAGGACTGAGAAAAGAGAATTTCTTTTCAGCAGGAGGCATTCTCAGTGAAAATGAAAGCTGTTCTTCTAGATGTGGTATTAGAGATGCAGAGAAACTGCAAATTGAGTATTTCGATACCTATCCACCCCTAATTTTAAGCAGTTTTAAAAAATGAAATAAAGAAAAATGAAGGAAAGCTCTTTTGTTGTATTCAGAACAATCAAACACCAGGGGTCTGGATGGCTTAGGGAACTGTTAATGGGATACAGAGTATTTCAAGGTCACCGGTTCAACGCCAGCTCAGGTTGGTAGTAATTGGAAGTCGTTATTACTTGATGGCTGTTCAGTAGTTTAAGTGACATGGGTTGGTAGTCTTAATATCGTGTCTGGTGATCACCTGTCTATACCACACACATGAAAAAGAGCCTTTGCTGATGTCAGTAAAGTACTTTTCATGAGGAATAAATTGAAAGATAAAACATAAATTAATCAGAATAATTTATAAACAATACATGTCATGTGTTCTCTCAAATATGCCATCTGTACATGAGGGATGAGAGCCTACGAGGACATAAAGAGGGCTAAAGAGACCTTCTCTTTCCTTTGGCACCAAGATGATCCTGGACACAACTGCACCAGAAGTACGTTGCTTTAAATCAACGCTGGAACATGTGTGGCAGCAATTAATGAATTAGGTCTTACTTTGGTCAGACCAGCCACAGATATACACAAGGCAAAATCGCATTCATGAATGTATAAAAGCATGAATGATTATTCTGTGATAATTTAGAGGGAAATTGTTGTGTGCGTGTTTGGGATTTATAATTCAGCAACAGCAGCAAACATTGGGCTAAATTGCATGCTTTGAACTTTGCACACTAGATTATCACAGAAATCTTGGCTAGAGTTGTGCAGTTCATAAAGCCTAAGTAAAGAACTTCACTGAGTCTGAAGTGCTTTCAACTTCTCTGAAAGTCCTTTTGTCTTCCTGTGGTTCAACTTCTATGGATCAAACGTACTGAAACTTTGAACCCGTTGAAATTTTGACCTGGTTCAACAACACGTAAAACCAAAATACTTTCTCCCATATAATCATCAAGCTCCAAACCCCAGCCACAGGCACGGCCACCAACTTCCAGATCTGGCACTAGACCAGGTTGCCCATGGCCCATTCAGTGTCTGATGCTTAACACATGCAGACTGGAAATTCATGGATTTCAACGTGTAGGATTTAAAGCCAAATTTTTAGATTAATGAGCTAAATTAATCCACAGGTGGAATTGCTAATGCCACTTTCTTGTAAGTAACGATGTGTCATGAGCATCTGATCTCCTTTCTGCGCATCTGAGTGGAATCTAGCTCATGGCTGAAGACCTGCAGTCTTACACAGCAACAAAGTCTTGTGTGGCTCAGGCATAATGCAGTAAATGCACGTCAACAAATCAGGAACTATATTTAATAGTCTGAAAAACAGAGTAAAGTCATTTTCTTCCCATTTACTCATGTGCATGGCTCTATCTCGGCAGCGCAGCCCTAGAGTGACCTGTGGGATCGTTCGCAAGATCAAGAGCGTGCAGGATCAGGTCCAAGACCACTTATGAGATGCAGCCCTACATCATGCAGACGTTTTTATCAAAACACATTTCTCCTCTTTATGTGTTTATGAATGCAGCACATGCTCTTATAACTTACACTTAACAATCAACTCGCTGATGCAACATTTTTTTCCTCTTGCTCCCGCGTCTTGAAATATTATTTCACTTCTAATTTTCAGCCTCCCCCGCCTCTTCCTTTCTCTCGCTCACTTTTTATTTTCGTTGGTGACCACAACTGTAGTTTCAGTAAATAAAGCTGGTGCTTGATAATGTGGAACGGCCAGGAGCTTAACTCTGCCCTTGGAGATCGCTTACATCAAACCAGCGATCAAAAAGTGGTGCAGATAAAATTTGTCATCAGGGATTTCCTACAAAAGAATTACAGTGGAGAAATAGCCTGATCGATACTATGGATTTTCACTGCAGGGGCTGATAGTCCAATTGCTGTGAAACACTCACACAGATAAAAGGGCATGGCTGCCACTTTGTTACAGACTGCTGACTCAGCGCAAAGCCTGGCAGGTATTTATAGGCCAAAGTGATACAGAATTATCACCTTGCAGTGCCCAGCTCTTGTTAGTTCTAAGATTGCCTCCCTTTATGGGATTGCTAAATGCAGGTGAATGGAAAAATGATGGCTAACAGCTGTCAAAATGCAACAGAATGAAGTACTTAAATCTTTTTTTATCCATTAAAAGGGTAACAACCAAACATATATCATAGTGCAGACGTTGTAATGATATTTGGGGCCAGTAAACGAGGGGTTATAAACAACGTACATCTGATCAAAATGGTAAGGACAATACAAAAGGGAAAAAAAAAAGCAATAATAAAAATTTTTCTTGTTACTTTACAATATGCAGCCTGCTATTTACCTTCCTGCTTTCTGCAGGGATCCCCAGGCTCCTCACCCCGGCACACAGCTCCATTGGCACCAGGACCGCAGGGAGAGCTGCCTGAGGAAGTCACTGGGATGGCTCCAGGAACTCTTCTTCACTGTTGTAAGCCAGTATTTCACACTCATACCAAGACAAAACGCTGACACATACCTACAGTAACCAACAGCACCAAAAGCTCATTGTCTGCAAGGACCATTTCACACACAGACACGTATAGGACCAGACCACGATGAAGGCAAAAGAAATGCACTCACATTTTGGCCCAGCAGGTAGCACAGAGCTTCTCTGTCCTGGCGTATGCTCTGTTCCTTCATTATGGAACCCTACGGGGGCAGACGCTGCCTTTTCTTTTATCCCTCTGTATGCTACAGCATGTATTTATTTTTGGAGATCAGACACAATGAACAAATGGTTTTGTGTAAGGATAATATTTGCAAGGTCACACAAAAAGCTGAGGAGCCCAGTACTGGAAAGAGAGAGGTCGCTCGATTCAGAGGACCTGCACAGACCTGGCCTCACCACAGCCTCCAGGTGAGAACAGCAGAATTGGTGAGGAGCTCCACAAGGAGGAGCTTGCAGCTCGAAGCCAGTGTGAAAACTCACTCAGATATATTTTTATGTACACCTTCTTAACAGAGATGGTACCAAAGTTGCATGTTAGTACCTACTATTTTTTATAATGTACTGAGAAGCATATATTAGGAGTCTGCTTCGCTAGATAATGAATAAACTTACAGTCCATCTCCCAGAAAATGTAACATCCAGTTAAATCATTTCTTTCTAACATTGCCTGGCAAAAACTTGACATCCTCAGCATATCACCTCCTCTTCTATCACCACATTCATCATTTTAAGAATATTTCTTTTACTTGTAAAAACATGACAGGTCTCGGTGTGCAAGCAAACCAAAGCTACTCTTTAGTACTCTTGGAATATGAATAGATTTAAATACGTGCAGAGAAGTGAACACACAAAGGTTGGGGGGAAGGGAAAGAAGAGACATTTGATTTTTGTAACTTGGGCCCATCTTCAGTAATACAGAGCTTCATATGTGGCTACATCAATATAGCCAAACTGAATTTGTCACTTAAGGAAGACAAAACCATCTCTTCTTCATTCCTAAAATAAGATGAGAGGGTCACCCAGCCTAACAAAAGGTGAGAGGAAAAACAGATCCCAGTGGCAGATTCTTCTCACCTGAAAGATGTCCAAGCTGCTACTCATCTAGACCCCCTCCACTGCTGATGGACAGAGCAGGGCATGAAGGAGGGAGGAAGCCCTGGGCTGTATTTAGGACACCAAATATGAAGTACAGGTATATCTGAATCTTTTCTCAACCTCTGCCTCGAGAGGGAGCCTAAAAGGTGAGATGAATTAATCCAGCTGCTTGGAAGATGTTAATAGATCCATCAGAAATAATGCTTTAGAGGTCCAATTCTCATGTTTTTTTTTTTCTTTTTTTTTTTTTTTAATTATTAATACTGCTCCAAAATAATTATTTTGGAGAAATACAAACAAGATGATTAAAAACCTGATTTTTTTTTTCAATGTCTTGAGAAGGTCATGGCCGGAAGTCATGAAATTTAGTGAGGTTTAGGCTTCATGTAATAGCACAGATTTTAGCTCAAGGAAGCAACGTTGCACAAACACCAAGAACTAAAATATCCAAAATAGCACAAAGCTGAACTTCTGTGCTTGTATTTTGAGAAGACATTTTTGCTAAGTTCAACCATAGCAGCTACATACAAAAGCAGAATCTTTGTAGTGATTTGTAGAGTTCAAATTAAAAGGAATAAAATATAATGGATAGCGTTCACTTAAGTAATTTGTGATTCAACTGATTTGCCTATAAGAAATGCTTCAGGTTTCTAAACCAGGTTCTTAAGCAGGCAAGAAGCCACACCTTTCCCTGTGCTCCAGAGGGAAATTACCCAGCACTTGTCTGAGCTGCCTGGTGCTGGTAGAATCATTGCTGCTCTCATCACGGCATTGTTGGATGGAAGTTTACTGTCACTAGCAATAAGCAGTAGATAAAAGGAGGAGGGGGGAGAAATAAGAAAACAAAAGGGAAAAATAGAAGCTAAAAAATTCACCAGAGGTGAAAAAAAGGGGGAAAAAAAAGGAAGATATACATAAACTAGTTGTTTTTGTCTTTCTAGTTGCTATGATGTGCACAAAGGAAATAGACTGAATAAAATCACATCTCAGGAACACCAACATAAATTCCCCCTTGCTTTGACAAGTACGTAATTTTGTGCAGTGATGCTCTTCACGTC
Source organism: Centrocercus urophasianus (assembly GCF_019232065.1). NCBI lineage: Eukaryota > Metazoa > Chordata > Aves > Galliformes > Phasianidae > Centrocercus > Centrocercus urophasianus. The sequence goes on from NW_024885044.1 coordinate 975,924, forward strand.
TGGAGAGTTATGAGGCAATTTCATTCCCATCTGACAAATTTACAAAGAAACATTAGAGAGAAGGGATTAGAAAAGCGAGAAATCTTTATAGACTTTTTCCTCAGGCTGTATTTTCCTTCCATCTTTTGGCTCTTCCTTGAGGAATATGTATGAGTGACTCATTCTGTATGAGCGCCATAACCGAAACACTTAGCAGATAAGCATAACATGAAATGTGCTTTAAATCAACTAATTGTATTTACATTATCTGGGAGGGCTGATCCTGATTGGCTAAAGTTTGTAAAAATTTGCTATTGTGCGTTTTCAAGATAACAATTTAAAACTGGATAAAAAAAATAAAAGCTAAAATATTAGCTCCATAACTTTGCAGAAAAGTCAATGTCAGAAAAATAATTTGCACTTGCAAAGCTCTGCTCAGTTTAGAGCTCTTATCGACCTTCTTGCCCTCATAATGGTCTACTTAACACCAACGGTATTTTTTCTTTTTATACGTTGAGAAACTGAGGTAGATTAAATGGGCTCCTATGGTCACGGAGAAAACAAACGTCAATGAGCATCGCCACAAAAACCCGGGCAGGACGAGAGCAGGTGGGCTGAGCTGCCTGCTGCCCATGCACACAGCTGGGCACGGAACGTGTGGGCAGCTTTCTTCTAGCAACCCCCCCAAAGGGAAGGATGAGACCTGCAGAGAGCAAAGGGTTGTTCATGCCCTGACACCCCTGAGCAGCTTGCTGGGGGACTCCTTGGATTTGTGGCTGCACCAGAACAGCCTTTTTTCCTACCAAAAAAATAAAGGCGAGATCTGCCTTCTCTTAGCTGACAGTGAGCTGGGACAGATTATTCTAGAAATAAATGATAATAAGAACTGCTGTAAAGGCTTTGCTTTCTCCTGCAAGATTTCAAAGAGCAGACAGTCACTGCTCGTTTCAGTTATACTGCTGAACATATTTAAACAGAGCTGACATGTGGCTACTACAGGATGTGGCATTTTATGTTCTATGAGTAATCAGCATATTTCTTCTTTTTCCTTATTTCCTTTTTTCCCCCTTCATTTCTTAAAATGTTTGCACCGACTGCTTATGCTAAGCTGTTCTTGGTGTGACAAGAAGGAATGACAGCCTGCACACTGCTTGTCCACAGCTTTTGTTTCTGTGCAGTTTTGCACGGGTCCCCTTCTAAGGTCATTTCAAGTGCTGGATGATGGTACTTCCCTCCTCCTTCTATTAATGAAAATTATACGATGGTGCTCGGAAGTTCCAAAACATATTCCTTTCTTGGCACAAAGATGAAATATAATAAAATGCAGATGCTTTCTGATACAGAACACAGATGAAAATGTTTTATAACCACGACTTATGGAGAAGAGGAAAGCACAGGGGACGCGGTTCCTAGGGCCCTGCTTGAAAGCCCCAAAGCAATCACTGCAATATCTGTGATATGACAGAAGAAAGTCAGGGAAGGGGTATTTATTATCTTTTTCATGGGACCCAGGTGGACCTCCTGGCAGCCATGTTTATGACTCAGGATCCATTTTAAAATAGTGAACCATAATAAATGGAAACTCAGATGTGTAACCGTGCTAGATTTTAACATGTTTCAAGTTTTATTGTCTCTGCATTTGCAATCATTTCTGCACAGAGCATAAAACGTCTTAAAGATATTTGACTATGCTGCTTCAATCTTTGCATTTACTTCACTTGACGTGTCCCCTTCCCCTCTTGGTGAAAATGACTGACTGGATAAGAAGCTCTGAGACTTCTGTTCAAGTTAAGGAGTCCAAGCTAGATTTGAAAGCTGTCCTTCCTTTTCTAATTAATAGGTAGACAGCAGAGGAAGCACTTCTTAGGCAGATTTAGTCACAAGTGTCAGAAGTCTGTGACCTCTGGGGACGTCTGGCAGTTTGGTTGCTCCACATCTCCTTGGAATCTTGGGGAAATAATTGCAAGAATGAGGAGATTTTGGACCCCAGTCTTCAAGAAGAGAGATTAATATTTCACTTTTTTGGACAAGATGTTCTCTTTGAGTTTCAGATAGACACGGAAGCAGAAATGTTTGCTATTCTCACAGTTTAGATTCTCTTTTTCGGTCACACGTCCTTTAAATTTAAGGAGATCACTGGAATTGCAAGAAGTCATTGTGCAGTGGGACTCTCTTTGGTTCTGGTGGAACACATTGAAAAGAGACAGAAAACTAATAATAACAATAATAAAAAAAAAGGTGGTTCTAAGCCAAAAGGCCTGTATTCTCATCTGCATGTAACCCTCCAGAAGTTCAGACATTTGGATAAAGGATTTGCTTCCAGTCTGCTGTTGTTAACAGAGATGGAAACTCTAAGCTCAGCTCAAGGTTTAAACTTTACATAGTTAAGCAATTGTTCACATCACAGCTGATGTCTGGTTGTGCATCCTGCTCAGATGTGGTCCCAAGTGCTCATCAGAACATTTTCTTTGTGCAAGAGAGAAAAATCTTGTGAGAGAAGACATTATTACTAACATTTCTAATGTGCTCTGGCAAGCAGATGACCACAAGCACAGATAGTTTCAAAGTATTTTGGCTTCTTTGGCTTCAGCTCAATCCAGAATTCGCAAGTATGAAAAAACAGAAAGCTGTAGTTCACACAAATGACACACTCAGGTGAGTTAGAGGTCACTGTTCATTGCAACCAAGTTGGTTCTACTATCAGCAAGAAACGACTTAACAAACTCGTTCCCCTGAGCAACCACAGGACTTTCTCCAAAAGCCTGCAAGGGTTTCGCAGGGACACCTGCTCTTGGTTTGCTGTGGGACTGAGCATGAAGATGTGGGCCAAAGACAGCCTGCATCTGGGGATTCGGGGACCGCCTGAAAGCTGTGCTTAAGCGAGCACAAAGCCATGCCTGCAGCTCTCCCTTTGGCTGCACTCAAGGACATGGTGTGCTGTGCAGCCCTGTGCACTCACACTTCTGAGCAGTTTAAGGCCCTGTTATTCTTCAGGTTATCATTTAGCGCCGGGAGCTCCGCACTAATCCTACAGAACAACATCCCAAAACAGGATAGATTGCACCACAGTTTGTGTAACAGCTTCAACAACTTCAAGGAATTCCTCTCCAAACACACAAAACCCCACCTCACTGCTGCAGGGAGAACTGTCAACAAGAGCATCTCTGTGAGCGCAGCTCCACGTCACAGGGCACACAGCCCTACGAGGGCAAGGCTGGGGGAAGCAAGATGTCTTAAACACACGCTTTCATATATAGGTAACTTTTTCATTAGCACAAGTGTGTGGCAAATCTGTCTGAAGACTTAATGCATACCTACATCTCTTTGAAAAAGAGCGGATTGAAATGAAGGGGGGGGAAGTCTGCTTAAAAAAAACACTCTGGAAAAATGTTTCTTTTTTTTTTTTAATGTGTTTCTTCTGTGTGTGTGAAACATCTCAGCCTAGCTAATTTCATTATCAAGGTAGTGCAAATCAAAAAATAATATTTGAATTATTTTGATCATGATAAACCCAATTGTTTTGAAAGTAAATTATATCTGAAAGTCTCTCCAGAATGTACTTGCAAGTTCATAGGAATACCATTAAAATACAGCATTAATTAACATCCACTTTTATAAAGTGCTTCTAATACTGTGCAAACAAGCAAGAGTTGAAAAGCTTATTTTTAACTTGCATCTGAATATGCAGTGCGATCATGGTGAGCTACAAAAATACCCAAATAGCACTGGGAAATGAATTTTCACAGTTTGTTTCTGGTTGAAGACACACCAAAGTACCTGTCTTTAATTTGAGTAGCTGTGAACAAAAGGTACTTGCCAGCTTGCTTAGCATCATGTTTATATGCTCATGTCAGTTCAGCCATGGCTGGAATACTGATATGTCAATATTTGTTAGCCAAAATGGTAATAAGCAAGTGACTTGAAATAACTTAAGACAATCAGAAGCAATAGTGCAGCACTGTATCAGGTTAAATCTGACCATGCCATATTTTCTGTCTTCAAAAATAAAGCCAATTGGATGCACGCTGTGCAGTCCCATGCTCAGCATCAGAGAATTTGCTGCAGGACTCCGGGCTGTGAGGAGAAAGGTGTTTAAGCAGCAGGCAGAGTGCTGCAGGGACAGGTGGGCTGCAGGGACAGACACGACCCAGCCTGGTTCTAACTTGACATGGAGAGCAACATCAAAACCGCTCCAACTTCACTTTGTCTGTTCCAGGTCCTGGAGTTTAGGGCTTATCACAAAGACAGGAGGAAGACATCTAATGGTCAAACGTAGGTGATGGTAACATTTGTGCTGGTTTTATTGCTTACAACCTGCTCTCAGTATCTGAAGTCCAACACAATATTCTATGAAATAAATGCTATTTGCTCTTCTATCAAATTCATCTTGCATTGGAGATAAAGTGTGTTGAAGGATTTAGGGAGGAACAAAGAAACTTAGAATGACTCGGAGAAAGAAACTCCTTCACCTTTCCTTTATCTTTATCATACATAATTTCTAAATTCATCTCTCCCTCTTGTATTCCAGATGACTGCTATAGGATTATATTCAGAGCCATGGATGCAAGGAAGGTCTTCCTATATCTCTCTCACAGCCCACAGGTCACAACTGAGTTATACTGACACAGAAAGGAAAGGACCACTGAAGGATTAAGAGTACAGGCATCCCTGACTCAAGGTCTTCAATCCAAAAGACCAACAAAAGTTCTACTCCACACCTGCTCCAGGCTGCAAAACACTTACCAATAACAAACATTAATAATTACAAACAGCAGCAAACTGTGAGAAAATAGGACAAAGCAGTTCAGGACGATTTATGGCTCTTGAATACTTTAACAGCAGGGGAATTCTTAGGGGAAATATTTACCCTTAATATATGTTCCTATTGCAGTGGTAATAGTAACAACATGATGGTTGTGATGCTCCAAAGATACAAGAAATACATGGTTTGCAGGTGGAGATGATGCCTTTATTAGATCATGATGATACCAGAAAAAAGGCAAGCTTTCACAAGGACAGGCCCTTCCTCAACTTTAAATGCTATAGCCATCTCCAAGACACTATTATAAAAGCCCAACACAGTGCTTTAAAGCAGTGCTTGTTCCTAAGACCACTCAAGGACTCCTTTAGAAGCTGCAAGTCTTCCAAAGCAATCCAGGAAATGCCAAAGTACTCTGTACTTTTCAAAGGCCAAAAAAAAAATAATAAATCTTCCTGCTGTGAAAGAGCAGTAGCTGATTTTGCTTCTTTTTTGGCTGAGCACCTCCCAGGCGACATGTTTAGGTGATTATCCTTCTGCATATTAATGTTTACCAAACATTCACAAAGAAATTGCAGTTTGCTAAGAGTTCCGTTTCCCTTCATGAAATGTTGCAATAACAGTACCAAGAAACGTTCAGCTAATTGACGTCAGGAAGAATGGCTCACAAGTATATTAGAAGTTTGACATTCATAAGCAGTTCTATGCAGTGCCTGAGGTGCAGCCCAATAATGTAAAGGTGGAAGGAAGAATTCTTATCCTACTCCCTAAAACAAAAGTCCTCTTGACTCTATAGACTGTACCGTGCAGGACTGTATGTGTGTAGGTTTCCCCCTTGCACATTCGCAGTGCTGAGAGGAAGGGTGATGGAGAAGCTGTTTGGCATCACTGTGGCAGGAAGAATATCTTTATGCAGATAGAAACCCCCATGCAGCAGCTAAATCAGCTTTCAGCATCCTTTTTATCCCCAGAAAAACACACAATTTATTTACCCCGAGCTCCTATCCTAAAAATTGGCGTGTCCCCTAGGAATGCTAAATGAGCTGAAACCTTGACTGTGCTGAGGACAGTGTAATCTGTAGATGAAGTATTCTGACCTTGAATTTTACATTCCTCTCCGTCTCTATGTTTTCTACACCACATTTTCTTATCTCTAAGCCAGGGGACAATGCATGGCTGCCAGTTTAGACCCGGAGGTTTTTCGGCAGCGATCTTGCTGTGTAACCTCTGGACAAGCCACTTTTCTCAGCCCTCCGTTCATCTCACCTATCAGTAGGCACTCTGACACTTGCTTACCCCACAGAGAAGCCACAAAGTTGGTTCATATATAAAGAGATCCAAAAACGGGAAATAAAAAGGAAATGCAAATTGATGCCACATTTCTTATTTAAAACGAGTGGGTGACAAATTGCTCATCAGATTGTACAATTTGGGTTGCTCTTTCTTGCTAATTAACCAGTCTGACATGATGTTGCCTCCCTTTTGCATCCACCCTGCCTCTGAACTAATCAGGGTTCAATGACAGCATCACTTATCCCAGGACACATTCCAATAATTAAGGTTTGGAGGACATCTTGCAAACTCCATCATGTACCAGTACGATTTTCTCTCCCTCTACTGCTGCATATCTGACATGTGACAAGACAAAGCCCTGCTCTCATATACATAACAGCAGGATGCTTTCCCACCTTTTAATGGCTGACTGAATTTCTTCCCCAGCAACTCTGACAGTATGAAAGTGCACTGTAAAAATGACTGTGTCTTGAAAAGTGAAACCTCACAGTCTCTGGACTTAGGAACAAAAAAAAACCACTGTTCCTACAAGCTGCCTCTATTCCTAAATACACTCCCATAGATTTTTTTTCTATAGAGCAGGAATACACGATCCCAATAGCTGTGTTTTACTGCCTGTACTCTTTTCCTCACTGCTACATTGCCTCTTAATTTCCACAAGTAGAAGAACATTCTGGTGGTGTGTTGGAAAGGAAGCAGAAGTAAGGGCACCTCATGCTTGTCTGGAGAGGGGAGACAAGCCAGTAAGAATCCCTGCCACTTGATTTCTTTTTAAACCTTCATACACAGAAGCAACCTCAAATTGAATGGTGAGCTTTCCTCTACTGCCTGCCCAGAGTATCTTCATTAACACTGACAGAATGCTTCTGAGCTTCCCACTTGTAACTGGCACCTCTCCTCTGGTTTCGTAGCTCCGATTTAATTTGGACTCACAGGCCAACTAAGCCCATTTGCCCCAGGCCTGCAGGGACCAAACACGAACACTGGCTGGTCATTCCTCCGGTCTTCCCCTGTGAGAAGCTGCTCTGTGAGCCAAGCAATGGGCAGAAGCACGAGCCCCCATCCAAGCTGCACGTCTGCAAAATGGCACAAGCAGCTCAATCCAGGAGCTCAGCATGAGATTACAGCACAACAAACACACAACAGGGAGAAACCACTTGTGTTCTACTTCCACAGCAAACTTCAGATTTTTTTTTTTTTTTTAACAAAACATAGTTAAATTTGCAAGGTATTACCTACCTTTCCTGAGAGAGCTGCCCTTTGAGTGCAGCCACAAATACCTTTCTCTCTGCAACTGCAATGTCCCAGTGATCAGCTCTCTGGAAAAGCAGTTGGAGAGATCATTTATTTCCTCTTGGTGCGTGATTCTGAAGCACTATTTTCATCAGTATCAGAAATAACAGAGAAATTCTGGCTTTGATTCTATCAGAATCATGTTTTGCTGTTGATTTCTACGTAGTCCCAATTCTGCCCGTAGTACAATCAAGTCAGACAATTGCCTTCCCTGAAACTTTGTGGGTAACTTTAAACACAACAGTAAATTCTCCAAGAATATTTTACATTTTCTCTCCAGGCTCAGTGGGACTGATTTCTGAGCTTTTATTTCAGGTTCTTAGCCAATAAGCCTCCACTGGTTTATAAAAATGTATGGATTTTCTTTACCTGCCTCATCTGAATAAAAATCACCCCAATTGCAACTTCTTGAAAGAGTAAGCTTTATATCCATGGGAACTGCAAGAATACAGCAGAGTAGCCTAACGCTGTAAGTGGGTATTTGCCATAGAAGAGATCAAATGTATCAGCTTCTGACATGAAATATAGGAATATCAATAGGATTCAGTCAATACGTGCCCTATGTTTACAAGAATGGAACTTGTTCAAGCTGCTGAGTCAGATAATGAAGAGAAGTAAGTGAGCAGATTATTAATTTTGTGTGTATCATATATTCATGATACCTATACAGTACTACTGCAGAAATACGCACAGTCACAACCTTTGCCTGTAGCTCATCTGCTTCTTTTCATAGTACCTACTGTTAAAATAAGTGGCATAATAAAATGAAATACTTATTTTCTGGCAAGACAGGCATGAATCGTGCTGTATCCAATATGGTTACGTTCAAACTGTGTAGCAGTGGATGCGAGCATAAGTGACATCGCCTTGCATCAGAAAATGAGGCAGATCACCTGCAAATGTCTGCAATTGTCAAAGCAGTGGGCCGCCTCTACTTCCAGTGTATTTCATCATCATGCTGCAGAAATCAGGGAGGAGAATATCTCCTGCAGACAGGATATGATGGCGAGGGGCGGTTCCTTACTGTGAGTCAGCATACTCCAACAGACTGACGTGATACTGCCCCACACTACTGCATCACATCCCTACCAGGTCCTGGAACTAAAGTTGCCAAGATGCAAAAAATAACAGAAGACAATTTGGTGCACCACAGTTCTCCTAATCGAACTCCACGCAACAAGGCAGAAAATGTGAGTAAGACTTTGTGGGAGCCTGAGCAGCCCTGCCCCGTGCCAGCAGGAGCTCAGGCCAGGTGCCATGGCATGGCCCTGCTGCTGCAGCCCTGAGCACGCTGCTGCTGCCTCGAGTCGGGATCAGGAAGGTTTTCTTCTCCACCATCTTTCACACCATCAGGTATTTGCTTTCTTCTGCTTGAAAAAAAAATAAAAGTGCTACAAACCTCTGTTTCATATATAACTTTCAAGGTCACACACATAAAACGTACAAAAAGCACATTTTTGTTGATGGAATGGCCTTTTGCTAATGAGGTAATTAGTGATATTACAGCAGAAAAAAAGGAGGGGATTTCTTTCTCCTTTTCTCCCTTTTCGCAAACCCAGTGAAGTGGCAAATTTTGTCGCATTTGCTGTATGTGCACAATATTTCAACCCGCGCCACAAAGTAATGTGCTTTTTGAGTAGCTACTGTATTTGCTGAAACTAAGTTATAATAATTTGATGACTAGGAACAAGATTAATTCAATGAACTACAATTCTCATGACAATTGCAAAATACGGTAGGGGACAGAGTTAGAACGAACAGAAATGTTTAGGGCGTCTTGCTGTTTCATCAGCGAGAGCCTGAGATGGAGCAATATCCAGCAAGGATATTAGGGGTCATATCTCCTGAGATGCAGCGAGGTAATAAGTAAGTTTCTCCATAGGAAAACCACGAGCCACAATGAAAACTACCATCAGAGGAAGCATGAATATATATACAAAAGAAGAATGAAAAACAGTGAAGGATATAATTACATTAAATTATAGCAACTGCCATGTAAAAGTACCAATGAAAGTAACAAAAAGAATTGTCATTTCCTTTAGAAATGATGTTTGATAATATCACAGAGTCTTCCATCTCCTCACACATGGAGATGTGCCAGTTATCCAACATCTAAGGGGAAAACAAAGAGCCCCATTCCAGCTTCAGTTACAGTACAATGGGGAACAGCACTTGCCTTGTCAGTTAGGATGTGACAGTCAAAACTAAAGCTTCTGGCTGATTTTCAAGGAGGTCTTTTTTCTTTTTTAAAGCCGTGACACCCAGTGCAGAGACATGGACCTCCAGTGCTCTCTCACAATATAAATAATAACCATCTCACAACATAAATAACCACCAGTTACACAAGAATTAATTTTTCCAAAATGGTCTGCAGTTAACATTTTTATGGGGTAAGTATATAAGACCAAATATAGACCAAGTTAGTGATACACACATATGTTATGTGAAGGCTAACATTCACTGAAGGTAAAGCATTTTTCAATTGCATGTACCAGAGAAATGGAATCTGGAGATCTAGAAGTAGTTGGTGAAGTTGTGGAAGGAGAGAACTATAGAAGGAAAGGAAATTATCAAAAGAAGTGTTGGTAGGAAAAAGTTCTGTTCCAAATCAGAATAAAAGCCCAACTTCTGGCCCTCTATCATTAAAACAAACAAACAAAAAAAAACCAAACACAAAAAAAGAGAGAGAGAAAAAAGATCACTTTCCCCAAATCTGATGTTAACTGTTTCGGCACCTGCTGGAATGTGGGATCCACGGGTCATGGTTCTGCATTATGGTTTAACACAGATGTTATTTATGTATGAGATCGTTCCATTCCTTCTTTGGAATCATTTTGTGTGAAAGGAAGAAATGAACGGAGGTGCACCATGTGTTGGTGTGCTGGTGTCACACATGGCTGCAGAGCCCGTGCCCAAGAGCAGCAACACAAAGCACAAAGGAATAAAAGGTCAGCATGACAGAATCTGAGGTCCTCTCTGTCACAGCGACTTAAAGGTAACAAATTGAAACGTGCAAAGCCTGAATAGCAAATCTAATAGAGCTGTTCAAATTGGTTTGCTTAAAATTCTTGGCTAGCCTGTTTCTTTTCATGGCAAACGTTGAACATCGGTGGGTGTGCTGTAAAATCAGCACAGGGAGAGCACAGGAACACTTACAGCAAAGCACAAAGCTCCCGTGATGGACCTCAATCCTCACTGCCAGACCTCCTGTGCAGCTGCACAGGAACACGAATCCTTTTGTATCAACAGCGCCCAATCCACAGATTCAAATGTTAGAGCAGAATCAGGAGCTGATTGGGATACACCTAGCTATGGTGCATCTGCTACAATGTGAGACCACCTTTGGTATGCAGAGCAGCTGTGCAGAATGCTACGCAGTTGGTTCTATGTAGAAAATAGTACTGAGGCTCAGTGGAAGCCAGAATAACTTAATATAAGTCAGATGAAATCAGAGAATTGTGCCCATTAATTCACACATTCTGCAGTGAGAATATGCTAACAACAGGATTAAGAGCGATGCCCATTCGTGAGCTGCTAGAGAAATAACGGACCCTCTAATTTACTGATTCAAACCCCACTTACTCTGCTTAAGAGAAGAATGCTTTGGGTTGCACCTATCCACCAAATCAGAAGATGGCTATTATTAATTCACTTTTTATGTATTTTTATTGTGATGGTTGATAGGAAAACTTAGGAAGAGTATAAGGTCCCACACAAGAAGCTGTGAAAAGATCTCCCAGAATTCAGAAAAATGGCATTGTTAATAGACTACTCTTAGTGAAGAGAGAAAACACAGTGTCAATCATGCATGCTGACAGGGTGCAATTAACCCAGCATCAAATTGGAGAGAGATGGATGGGACCAGATGGTCCTGTTATCCTAACAAAGGATTATACAGCAAGTGTCCTTTGGAAGAAAAAGCTTTTTCTTAACACAGACCTTTGGAACAAAAAAGATAATGTGAACTAAAGAGATATTACGGAAGGTGGAAACTAGCAAATGATGTTTTAGATACCAATTCCAATAGTTAATGATGTGCTTTCTATACAAATACGTATTAATTTTGATCGTGCTGATGTCTGTTGAAATGTACCCAAGAAGGACAATCTCTCACGGCATCGACACCGGATAGAATCACTGACCACAGTCAGCAAGGAATGATCCAAAATCTCCCCCCCCCCAGAAGATTACATTTCCAGGAGAGGGGGAAGGTTGGAAACACAGAATGCTGCAGAAATTAGCACAGCACTTGTTAAATATTAAAGTACAAAGTAATAATATGATGTTCTGATTTAAAATTACATACTTGAATGTATTGTCAAAATTTTAATACTAGTTATGCCTCCAATATCTAAGGAGAAGGACTATAGTTTCCCTAAGGAAGTTTTAAATCTTTGTAGCCTGAAAAATGCACAGAGGGGACTTATAAAGGAAGAGAAATACGATCTGTAATCACCCAGTGAAGCACTGAAGAAAACAGCCTCCTCAGATTCCCTTCACACGTAAGGCCAAGGAACGTTCGTCTCCAGTCAGCAGTTCTGTATTTTCTATTCTTAAAATAAAACAAAAAGCCATCACCACCACCACCAATAAAAGGAACAACAAAAGCTTGACCTGAGGAGAGCACACAGCAGTGCCTCGGTGAGCGAGCTGTGCGGTGCAGACCTGTACACTGCTCTGCTGCACTCTGGTTATTTTCACACATCTAAGAAACACAGAGAGCATCAGCGTTTAGAAACCAAACAGCTCTCCTTTCATTCCTTCTTGTGCCTCTAGTTGGTATGCGGGACTCAAAGGACTCAAATCTGACTCACTCTACATACCAAATATGCTTTAATTTAGCCATCTTCCTTTCTTTTGTACCCAAGCCCCATTCCATTCCAGACTATTTTCCGTCCCACCCTGCGGATGTTGAGCCTTCCCTTTCCATCCCACCCCTGAGATGCATCGCACTGTGTCTGAATTTTTCTGGCTGAGGTATGAAGAAGCTCCCCTGGTATCTTCCTGGGTTCTGTGTTACGATTCCCTTTCTTTTCTAAGCACGACAAGAACTTGACGTGTGCAAGCGGCTGCAGAATTGGCTTCCCTTTCCTTCTGTGACATCATCTCATACAAAGCCAAAGGAAATGTTTTTGCAACGTAGATCAACGCTACCACGACTAAAATTATCCAGTCTGAAGAGTATCAGCCCTCTTCCAGCTAAGGAAATTATAACAGATCTAATCAGCAGATAGAATACAGCCATAAAAAATGCACATCAGCATACCTTAACGAAAGTAAAATAAATCTTGGAACTTTAATATCCCCCTTTCTTGGACCTAAATAGGCCCCTTTGGAAAGCTGTTTTATTGTTTCTCATTAAATTAGAATTGTGCTGAGATGCCACTATCTACTATTTCCTATTATTATTAATGTAAAAAGTAAAAATAAAAATCACTGCATATTCAGCATTTCCCCCGTTAAATCTAAAAGGAAAGAAAATCTGAATTGTGCTTTTTTTCTCCTTAATTCTTGCTAATTTAAAAACAAAGTTCTTTGCTTTTTTTCCCCTCAGTTTGCATCTGCATTTAAAGATAGGAATAGTTTCTAATGACAATTAAAAACCTCTAATTTATTGGTTTATTACTTCTGTCCTACATTAACATCTCTTAGAGAAACAGCTCAGAGATACCACACGTGTGTGTGCTTCATCCCTCTCTCAGTAACCTCAGAAACAAACAGCAATTTCTAGGCAGCTCTGGCCACACACTGGATTTTCTTTGCTTACAGCAGCATGGTGTGTCCTGAGCCAGCTGCCCACTGAAATTCCAGCTTTCGTGACCCCTTTGCACTGGCAGTGCTCATGAAGAGCAGCCTGCTGTGCACCATCGTTCACACATTAGCGTATGTTCTATGAATGAATGTTAATACTTTTACGTAGAGTTTGCTCAGGGCAGAATGCTTGACTCGTGCTACTACACTTATCAAGAACATAGAAAGCAATGGAGATATACGTGTTGATAAGATGCAGTTCTCCCAGTATGCACTGAATATTCCTCTTACCAACACAACAGTAGGAATCCATGCCTTGATGTGCCCAAAGACTTTTTATTTGCTACCAAACACAGGTCTGAAGTCTTCTAGCCTTTTTTGTTTTTCTTACTTAACAACACAGAACTGAGCATGAGTCTGGGCATGCAGAGCTGGAGGAAGAGGGAAAGCAGTGACTTCCTGCTGCTCGCTCTGAAGCCACAGTTCTACTGCTGCACTCTATTCAGCATCACCATCGTGATCTCAAAACCACAGCCTGACCAAGTTCTCTCACACTAATGAAGAAATCCACAGCCACTCTGTCTTTTAATATCAATACCTACAAACTCCCTGCGCTGTGCCATGGGGAGAGAGCAGCTCTGGCTTGCACTGCTTATCCCTAACGGATCTGCGCTGCTGCAGCTGCTGGTTCCCTGCCTGTCAGAATCCGTCCCTGGGGATTCCCCCTCTTTCTACAGAAGTCAACATCTCCTCCAGTATGGAAGAAACTTTCCAAGAGATGCATACCTCTTCCTATTGCCTCTTTGGGCTGTTAAGAGAACAGTGGAACAACTATAACTTACAACATAATGGAAGTTCATTAGTGCCTAATCCACAGTTTTCCATGGCTGCATGCCACAGAATTTCTGCATGAGTGACCCCGACAGGCAGCGGTGAGGTCATATGGAGTTTTTAACAAGTGTCAGAAAAGCTGAAGTACTCACGTAGCCCTCACGTTACTTCTTGGCATCGCTACCCACTAGAGATGAAAGCATGAAATTGAAATGGCTGCTCGGAGAAAAAAAGAAGTCTCACCTGGGCTGAGTGTGAGGGAATGAATGGCTCAAGAAACGTGCATGAGGATTAGGTTAAATCCCCTCCAACTAGCCTGCTCAAATCCAGCAGGGGTCAATGGGAAATTATCGCTATTTGACATCCGCAAAGGCACACGCTTTGAAATAGGCTCTGCAGTTGCCTTTGGGGATGGGATACCAATGACATTAGTCGCTGGCTTCATGAAGACGTGACTGCATTAGTATTTATTATGCCTGGTGTTGACACCGTGCCCTGTGTGATGAAGAAATCGAGAGGGGCTGCGTCGCTCTGCTTCGAGCACCAAGACGTGGGGCAGTGGAGACAGGAGATGTCTGATGGCCAGGGAAGAAACGTGGTGCTCCATGCAACTGAAACAAGCTGGCAGAGCACCTGATGGACACCGGCACACCGCAGCCTCCTGGTACGCATTCTGGGCACACAGCAGACGTGTCAGCCTCCAGATGCAGTCAATATCCCATAACATCAGCTTGTAGAGATACTGAAGTGAATAGCCTATCCATTAGAGCAGGGAATAAATGATGTTGTTTGCGTTGTTTGTTAATTACAAGTGCACGAAGAAATCCCAGATTTGGCCTTACACTGCATGCCACGCGCCTATTTACAAATACTCACATTTTAAAACTATCCGTGATTTTGGTGGCAAGATCATTTTTTAAAATATTTATAGACTATTCAAACTGATTTTTTAAAAGTGAATCTGTGCCTGTCTTGGACCAAATGACTTCAATAATTGTAAGGAAAAAAGATTTTTTTTCTTCCTCTCTTTTTCTTTTTTCTTTCTTTTTTTTACTCTTACGCTTCACTGAATAATTTGTATTAAGTTATGCTTTAAATCAGCATTTTCTCAAATTGAATAACAACTGATGCTAAAGTATATGGCAGATTATAATACTTGTAATTTGCATAAAAATAAAAAAACCCCTCAGTTTATCACTAGTGTTCTTTCTAGCAAGGATTTCAAAAACCAGTGGTTAGGAAATATTGTTGGTTTTCAGCCCACACTTCATCTAATTATACGAAAGCATATCCACAGAATTGCAGGGGTTCATGGAAGAGATAATCAAATCACAACCATTCAGAATGAGAGAGATGCTTGGTGTGGAACTGCTGATACAGCAACTTAATTACAGCAGTTGAACAGCAAAAGAGTAAAGTTCATCAATAGATGCCACAGGTTTGACACTTTTCAGCACAGAAAATCATACTGAAATCGAAAAACTAACCAAAGAAAAGCAGGCGTATGTGTGAGATGGATTTTCAGGATGTACTTTGATTATGTTAATATTGTCTTAGAGAAAAATAATTCCCAAATGCTCCAGGTGACTGTTCCAAATCGGGAACATTCAGAATCGCTAATCTCATTAGAACCTGAGCCCACAGGGGGCTGCACAAAAAGCATGTGGACTGGCATGCAAACATCCCCTGGGTATGGGCTACTACTGGTGATAACGGACCACCTCATACACCTCCTAAATCAAACAGCCAGAGAACATGTGATGGATGCACTGAGGCAGTCAATATAAGCATAACCAACAAGGCTGTGTTTATAAAGGTTATGTTCTATGAAAACAAGGAACTTCATGATGAAGTGAAATATTGTTCTTAACATGAATCAGATTTTTTTAACCAAAACGGCATTTAAATGAAGTAAGCCTTTTCTTCTCCCATCAAAGACAAGCACTGTTATTGCTATTTAAGCGACACAGGAGTTGGATGGAGCAATTCCCAAACCATTTTTTGAAATGCTTACATTGCTCTTCCCACTGTTTTTATCGGTCCTAAACTTAATGTTGCATTTACACAGGTTTCTTCCATCAGTGGCACTTACATGTCCTGTGACCTAAGCTGTGTTTTAGCAGCAGACATCATGATTTTTCTCCTGTTATTTATCCTAAGCCCTGTTAATGCCTGGATACCTCAGTCAGTCTCTGCTTACAGGTGCTGTAACTCGACTTCAGCTCAAACTTGCACACCACACGTCACACATAACCATGCAGTATTAAATTCAAAAGTTTTGATGGTGCAAGCAGTTGTTTGCCAACTCTTGCTTTCAAATACATCAAAGATGACGCTGCCCGTGTTTAAGAGCAAAATTTGGGCCTCTAACATCTGATTTTTACAGCTGCGAGGAACAGCAAGGAAACAGCAAGGCAGAACTCTGCAGATTGGGGCTAAAGTGGGTTCTGCACCGAGCGTTGTCAGTAGGTTCCTCGTTGCTAAGGAAACTATTTCCTTGGTAGCTGCATGTTTGCCACATCTTACTAAATTGGTGTCAATCTCAAGCAAAGAACAATGTGTTGTGGCATCAAAAGAACTAAAAACCCAAATAGGCTTAAAGTTTATTAAATAATAATTTTTAAAAATATCTGAAATCACTGTGCAATAACTGAGTGAGAAGTGTTGATTGCAAAAGAGCCATTAGCTGGCTGTATTGGTAAATGTGTTTGTACAGCAAATAAAAATCTTCCACCTAAATAATCTGAAAGGCACCATTTGACAAGAATTTACATTTACAAGCTTGTTGAAAACATCAGGTGATGCACTCTCACGGCAGCAGGTTTTGTGCAGAGGAATAGCTGGGGTTCTACGGTATTTTTTGTTCCCACTGATGTAAATGATAAATGATGTTTTTGCTATATAACATTACGCTATATAACATTTTACCTTGTGGAGGTAAAGCAGATTATAAGTGCACTTGTGGAAGCCCAGAAGTATGAAAGTACAGCGCAGTTATCAGAGCTGTTTTTGAGCCAAGGATTGAGCATGGCACTTGTTGGATCCTGTTGCACCTCCCCTCCTTCTGCTTTTCAGGTACACATGTAAGAGCACCAACAAGAATTTTCTTCGGCAGAACTTTTTGAAGTGAGGGACCTAAATTCACATCTCCTCATTCTCTGTGTTTGGTTTCTTCCCACGTGGCTTCAGTGGGTATTTCCCAGGTTCAAGCTCTGTTACAGTCCCACACATCCCATAAGCCACCATGTTCACTCAGTGCATTGAACCACCACCAAATACAGAACGATGCTAACTTCTATGCCCAGAGCATGGGAAAATGAAGGTAACATTTTCTGAGATGCTGCAATTCCTCGGATCTAGGAGATGCATCATCTGGAGCTGTTACCAATATAAAAGGCAGTAAGACTGCAGTTCTGTCAATTTTCAGAGCATTTAAGAAAACAGCCTATCAGTAATGGATGCAAACACAGACTGACCAGCACTTGATCCCACTTTGACTCTCACTATGGTGAGAAAAGGGATCCACACAGGACAGGAAGTTTAAAAAGAAACAATACAGGAGAAAAATATACATATACTTGTTTAATTAGATGAGGTGGTGCATTTTTCAGTTGCTTCTGTTCCATTTGCAGTCCCAGTGTTTTTGTGGATCATACCTTCAAAACTGATTTGCTCCACAGCAACAAATACATCCCAGCCTCTCTGCTGCTAATTCAGCTCGTTAACATTGGAGACCAGAAACATTATGGGGTATGGGAAATATCAGATGACTCTAACAGGGACATGAAGGTTAGTATCTACCTACACTCTCCAGAAACTGCAACCAAGATAATCTATTGGTCTGGAACTGAGTTTTATGCCTAATCATCTCAACTCGGCTTCCTTAGCAGCACAGCTTTCCACGGCCCGCCACCTAGACAGAGAGCAGACAGGGCTCCCAATAACTCCATCATCTGCCCCTGAACCCAGGCTTACGGTTACACCACAAACAACAAAGTTCAGACAGACCGTGCAGAGGGCTGAGATAACAGCCACCACCAACAGGACTCCTTACAAGGCCAACGCCAATAGGGAACTGCTGAATATTCATTAAGCCACTCTGCAATAGCCATATTTTAGTTATCACAAAATCAAACTCCAGAGAAGATCGAAAATGAAGAATTGTTTCCTGGCCCAGGTTCCTCTAACACTTTATTTCCTTACAGCAGAAGTTTCCTGCAGCTTCAAAATAAAAGCGTTGCAGCAAGCTGGTTGAACAAGTGGAACATCACAGCGGCGTTTGGGTCTCATTGGCAGCCTTCCTCCATTATTGACACCGCTGCTCCCGCAGCAGCCTGCAGAGCCACAGCCAGCATCTCCAGTATTTGTCACTGTCACTTCACAAGTGCTCGGCATTGTTCAGGAAATTGTATGTGTAAAGCAAAACTGCCTGCGACCAACTTCGACAAGGGAGCGGGGATGTGAGGGTGCTTGAAACTGAAACAGAGGTTTTATGTGTCCTATTATGTGCCCCAGCAAGAGCCATAAATAATTGTGACAAGGATTTTTTTTTTTTGTTACATGTGAAAGTCCTTGACTGTGCCTCCTGCTTCAGCTCCCCCCGCTCTCATGCACTACAGCTGCCAAGCTGCATGATGATAGATGGCACTATGCAGCAAATGACAGCCGGATAGATTTTTTAGTTTGTGCTTTAGAGAGAATCAGATATGCTGTATAAAGCAATAAAAAAAAGCGTACTCACAAGGTGGGTTAAAAATAGCTAGCGCAGCAGTAGATGAGTTTGCTGTTTATCAAAAAGTTAAGCCTTTACACATAGAGTGCAGGTGATGTTTTAATTCTTTTCAACCTCAGCCAGTACGCATCTTACGCAGATGGACCTATGGAGCTTATTTTATTCTTTCTTCTAATGGAGAACACCTTAAAGCTTCACTGAGACATCTTGGAGAAGCTGGCTCTCAAATCAGGCCTTGGAACGTGAGCACAAACTCCCTGTAAACTTCCAGTCAAGCCGCTGAAGTCAACAAGGTCCTGTACTGTAACATTTAAATTAGATTATTTAAGTTCTGTCGTTACAGCAAATGATTTTTATCCCTGATAAATCCTGTCTGATCAAAAACATGTCACTGCATGATCGGATCTCTTATATGCAGTGCAGCAATTTTCCAGTGATGGGACAGAAAGCATTCATGGAAGGGAGAATTCCGATGGGTCAGAGAACTCAAAACATTTCAGGAATATGCATTTCATGGGAGGCCTCAGCAGCACGGAAAACTCGGAAGAGAAAGGGTGCGCGATGCGAGCGTGAGGCGCGGCTGCAAGCTGACATCCCGCGTACATAAAGCAGCAGTGTTTCCTCGTGCTTCATATTTTTCAGTAAATCGAATAGGATGTTCTGCTCCACGCACCGAGAACAGGATGTTCCCAGGGATGTGCGCTGCACATCTGAGCTGTGCAAACTTGGAAGTTGCGCTGTCCTTTCCCCTGGATGTTAGCTTTACTTGTTTTCCTCTGTGCTTTCTATTGATCTCGGCTCCGTGTAACAAATGGCCTGGTTTCCCAGCCACCTTGGAAATGTCATGCAGGAGTCAACAAAAATACTTGGTGTATGCTGTATAAAGAATTACAGCTGGCTCTGAATTACTCTGGCTTTCATCTCTGCAAACCCAGTCTGGTTGCTCTCTGTATCGATGGATGAGCAGAAGTACCAGGAAATGATTCAATGAGCAGTGAGTTTCCCAGTTCATGGACATGACAGCCTGAGACATACTTATTCACTCGGCTTCTATCTCCTCGTACACTATACTTGAAGCTGCACTGTAATTTAAGAGTACTCAGTATATCAGATCTCAACTATTTTTCCCCCCTGATTTCTGATGAATCATGTTAGGAAAGCCGTGGTTTTCACGCTGGAGGATGTGACATAATGCAAAACAGCACAAGAGGTATATTAAAAAAATATGTCTGTCAGATTTTATATTACTAGAAGGGGATAATTTGAATTATATGCCCATAATTCAAATTTGGGGATAATTCAACACCCAAACAGATACATTTCTGGCCGTATCCAGTCATCTGATATAATACTGGCTGTTGTTTATTACTTACCTGTATGTTGTTATAGCATCACCTCCCCGTGCTATGCTTAGGGGACAGTTTACATTTCCATAATAAAATCCTTTTTCTATAGGTTTATAACTCACTTTACAATTCACAAGGCTGCCACCTGGCATATGAATTTTACTTCAAGTCCTATTGTTTTGATGAAAAAGAACTTTAAATGCAGCTTATTTATTTTAAAATAATTAAACTACCCAATGGAAAGGTTTGAAAGTACATCATACTGTTTCCCATCCCAAGGAGCCGTAGCAGCTCCCAGCTATTCACTAAAATGACTTATTAAAGTCCTTTACAAGAACCTGATGGATTTAGGACCAAATGGAACTACTTAAATAAGCGGACGTTCCAGCACTGCTATATTTAGGGATAAGGCAGAACAGCCATAAAGCACCATGCTTTAAAACTGAAAGGGAGCGTTGCTTACAGACAGCAGTAGCAGCGACGCACAGCTGCAGGGCTCAGCGTGCTGCTGGGATCATCCCATGCTGTGCTGTGCCCAGAAGGACCCTGTGGTGGCTCCTGGGCACTGAACTCAATGAGGGGTTGAGTCACCGCAGGAGCAAAGGCTCCCATTGGGTGACTGCACGGGTCAGACATGGGAAACCTAACAGTCTGGGGCAGAGGAACACGTGGTTAAGGGAGAAAGTCTAAAATGCTCAACAGCCCAACAGAGGGAGATGCTGCTGAGCATTGCCCTGCTGTCACCTGTGGCACAGAACTGTGCTTTCAGACAACCCCAAGTACCAAGATTTCACAGATCTCTAATTTCCACTGCCGCTTCCCCTACTCACGTGTTACAGTGCTCTCACAGCACAGTCAGGAGGGCATGAATTAACTTTTTATTTCCCATCGCTTTTCTTTTCTTCAAGCTTTCTGAGCGAGGCAGGATCAAGCAGCGCTAACAAAAGCTGACAGGGATTTGATCAGACATCAGCCTGATTTGATGCTTGCCCACCAGGAGCAATGAACTAAAGATTGAATGTATGTTCCTGCTCTGAAGAACTTCTCCCAGTTTCCCAGAGGTGTCTACTTCATTTGCTGAAATTCCCCTAAAATAACAAAATATTCTCGGTCACATAAGCAGAAAATAACCAAGCTGTCTCCTCATGCTGACACCCTTCTTACCTGTGCCCAACAAGCTGTTACAACATGAGCTGAAGTAGTTATGAGTGTTAAAACAAGGAAACAGGAAAGCTAAGCTCTTCCATCACAGGAAGATGCACACTCTTTTCATGTGGGGAAATCTCAAAGTTGCATCTGATGCGTCTGCTCACCACAATGTACAGTCATGTTTGCTATTTTTTTCTGATCAGATCTGGAAAAATAATTACTTCAAACACATTTATAGAAGAATGTTTGCATTGACAAAGAAAAGGCCCTTCAAGGCAGGTGTCTCCAGCCCTGGTGCCACGATTGCCCTGCCCTTCCCACTGCCTGCCTGCCGCCCATCCTGAGCAGCCCTCCATGCATGGCAAGGAGCTGCAGGGCTGTGCCAGCAGCCAGCAAACACTGGAAGGCAAGGCAATGCCACACATGTATTCCTTCTGCTGGCCTCTTCATGCTGAGCCCTGCAGACAGGAGGGTTGCAGGTCGGCTCCTTCTCGGCCACGCTAGGGAGCTTTGTGCTCTGCAAACCAGAGCAAGGCTTATAAAGCAGGTTTGTGAGTTTGGATGCACCTTTGGAACATTATCTTAAACCATTTGCCCATGTTTTGATTATGACAGGATTTGTGATCTCAGTCTTCCTGACCAGAGTTCATTTTAAACAGCCATCACAAATTTTGCACGGGTTGATACATGTGTCTCTAATCATCAGAGCCAAACTATGGTTGCACCTCATAAACATTGTCTTTCTTGGAAGAAAATGTTTTCTTTCAGGTCAAACTGAATTGCTGGGCGAGCGGGGAGGAGGAAAGGGGGAGTTTATTATGCATGTCTAGTCTGTCCAAGAAAAGACGGGATTAACAGCTAATTTCCTGCCATTATATTTCAGCCCCAAAGAAAGCTTTTTCAAAGAAATGACTTGCATCTCAAAATGACTTAACATCTGCAATGAACAAAGACGAGAAACTCACCAGGACACAGCCTGAATTCTAACTCTTCCTCTGTAACTCTTTCTGGTGTGACAGTACCACGCTGTTGTAACTTGTTGCAATGAACAAAACCAGCAAACACTGCCTGCTAAGGATCTGCCCTCTGCTACGAGCAAACTCCTCGCAGCCCAGAGGGTGCAGGGATGTGCTCCACTGCCAGCTGCTATGAAGTCTGGAGTCAGCTGCTCCAGTCCCATGAATCCATCAGGTCTGACCATGTTTTGAAGGGCTATGGAAACCATCAACAATTTCAAAGGTGTGTTTATTGCTGAAAGCGTCAGACTGTCTACCTAACCCTACCAAAGCATTGTGCTGTTCAGTTGTGCTGCTCTCAGATCTCACTTTCAGATGTGCCTGTCATCAATGTGTGTGCATCACCCAAAAGTGCAATTGGACTCCTGGACAGGGGAATAAAGCTATCTGAAAACCCACCCTTCAGCAGCTTGTTTGGTGCTTTGTTTTCCTTCTGGAGAAAACAGTTCCTCGTCTTGAAGGAAGCAAAGCAGGGAAAGCATGCCTGTAAAATTCTCACCTTAGCAACTTCCATTTATCTTTCTATTCCCAGGTTTTGAAGCAGAAAAAGAGAGAAGAAAAAAGCTAGATGCAAGATAACCCGATGCTTCCTGGGGGCCGGGCAGAGGTTCTGCACCACTGTGCTATGGGGTGACCCCAGTGCTGGGGGGCTGCACTGGGTGAGCACCCCCTGTGTTGCATTCCACATGGGACAGCCCTGTGCAGGGAGAAGAGGGCACAGCTCCTTGTCCTGCACAGCGGTGTGCTCCAGGGCATGCATGGAGCCCTGAGCTGCCCAGTTACCTTAATAGGCAGAGTCTCACCCCGAACTTACAAACCATTTTGGGATCTACAGATGAGCAGAAAACTGCACAGAATGGTGAACAAAGAGTTATCGCTCCCTATGGTGAGCAAGTGAGAAATTTAAACCACCATGCCCGTCGTTTAGATTCTATCAGTTAAGCGAGCAGACGTGTATAGAGATAAATTACTGAGAGCCAGTAATGCTGTAAAACTCACCGGAACAAATTCTCTGCTGGTGTAACTCTACTGAAGTCAAAGGAACAATGTCAGGAAATTTGGTCTGGTAAATTAAAACAATATGGATTAACACAGCGATCTGGATGCATTTCTGTCTCTGCATCAATATTACCATTACACGCTGTGGAAGTGTTGTGACTCCACTGGCAAGTTAAGTGAAAGGGAATATTAACTACTGAAAATGAAACAACCTATGACTTGGCAGATCAAATAATTGCACTTAAAAAGCACGCTGCATTTAGCTGCTCTTCAGCCACAGTAAGGCAACAGACACAGAAAATCAAGTACGATCTTTCTCTGCTTATCTCAGTGTCTGGCTTATAAAAGCGTGTGTGTGATCAGTGCTGCACACGCGGCCATCACAGTCACTCCTCGTCCCCTCCTCAGAGCTGACACTTCTGAACAAGGACAGACTTTCCAATGGCACACTTCCTTCTTCGTGCCACTTCCCGATCCACACAGCTTGCACCTGAGCCTGCTCTCACTGCAAGTGCATCTGGACTGGAAGGTGACCTACTGCCATTCACAGCTGCAAACCAGGACGGTGCACCACCTCTACAGAGGGATTTCTCCTTAAGGAACACCTCTTCCTGCTCCTCGTGTGCACCCTGGGCAGCCCCTCTGTGCTCTGTGGGTCTGTGCCAGCTGCAGCAGCACGTGAGCCCCTCCATTTTGTCTCAGCCTTGAGTAAGATAAATGAGTTTAATTCATCCTTTGTGTAAGTGGGGACAACCCCAAGAAATCGGACTGGAGTTGTACGTCCCTGCCTAATCCCTAAATTCATCCTTCTGAACAAAAATCCATCTTAGCAATCACTGTTCTTTTACCTGTTGTGAGTAGAAGTCACCTGTGACACGTATTTTAAACAGTTCCCAGCTAATAGTCCTCACCACCAGAAACCACGCAGTGCCCCCAGTGCTACCAGATTCTCACCAGCACCAGTACGAAAAACAGTCTGTAAGGCATTTGTATCATAAATTGCCTTTGTTCAAAGCTGCATACAAAAGAAGCCAGAATCCAGATTAATTATCATGATTATACCCCAACTCAGAAGTCAGTCAGTTTTCTACAACAGATTTCTTTTCAAAAGCACACACAATTGCTATGGGAGTTTGCAGCTTATGCACACAAGCCTCCAAATATACACAAAGGCCAATAAATAAAATTCAAAAAAAAATAAAAATCACAGTGCCACCATTAGCGGAAAAGCAACATACTGAAAAATATGTATTTAACTCTTCCCCACATACACAAAGTTGCTAGGGAACGAGCAAGCCTTGCAAACTGCCAGTACAATTACATTTACAATGAAGTGACAGGGATTGACCTTTGCCTACTCCTTCCTGTCTGCCTTTTACCAGGCGCAGAAAAGCCTGGTGGTTTGACAAACAGCCTTGATGGGCACATTTCCAGACAGCGTGCTGTCTGGACGGGCGAGGTGGCCCTCTTCTGTGACTCTGCTAAGAACTAAAGAAGCTTTTAAGAGCACCTCGACTGTCAGTGTTTAGCTCTTCTAGTAAAAGGTGGTCTTCTCTTCGCTAAGCTTGTGTGAGCTTTGCAAGTATGAAATTTGTTTAGCACTTTAAAGCACAGCCTTTCCAGCAAATGCCCAGTCAAATAGTTTCATCAACAGCAGTTAATGAAATTGCAGTATAATTCCCTCAGAAAAGATTCATATTTCCAAGATTACACATGCACCATTTTCCAGTGCTCTTGCATGTTTGAACCAAATTTGTACAAAGCTGTGTACGAGCACCACTGTGCCGAGGTGACCCCCAACTTCCAAAACAGAACCTGGAAAACACGTCTAAAAAAGCTGCACATTATTTAGTGTAAGGAGCCAAGACATTCTGTGCCATTATCTGTATATTTTAATAATTGCAACTTGCAATGGTAGTGACACAAAAACAATTACTTTCTGAAATTCCTCTGTGTATATGCATTTGAAACTACACAGCCATTAAAAACAGTCTGTCGAATTAAAGGTTGTGCAATTAATTAAGTGCAAATCCTGTAAAACCGGACCAAGGAGAAAATTCATCAAATGTGTGAAATATGACCTATCTTGTCCAAAAGACAAATATGTTTAAACAAAATATGAAAATTGATGACAAAATTACTGGTAGCAAAATGCACACGGAGCACTATGAGACAGCTGTACTTTGATTCAGCACGGGAGGTTCACCCTTATAGAATTTGTGATTCATTATCTCTACTGTCTTGTAAAACTTTTCCTAGTTAATCTCCAAAATACAATCTTTGTATCTGCGATAGTAAAAATTTGCCATAAAATCACATATAGCTGCTTAGCAGTGATTTATTGCCCCTTTCCAAGATCAGATTAAACCTGTTACAAATTGGATCTGGCTATCCAGCAGCAAGCTTTCACTGACACCCGAAATCTCTGCCTTTGGTGGTGCCTCCCCACAGCCTCAGCGGGACCCCAGGAGCAGCAGCACATGGCCGAGGTGTGCAGGGTGATGGAAGTGCTGGGTGCTGTGAGCACCAAACTGCTTCCATGGGACAGCCTTCTGAGCGCTGGGATGCGTGGCACTGCCTTAGGCTCAGTGGGATTTCTATTGTTGGTATACCTGGTAGCCGTGTTTGGGCTCACCTGCGAACACAGGAACTGCATTCTGAAGGGTTCTGCTGGCCAAAGAAAGGCCCAAATGGGACTATTTCAGTGTCACCCAGCAATCACTGACAAGGATGTCCATGGAGAGCTATAACTTTGCTGCCTGACACAACGTGAAGGTACATTTTTGACTGTAGTGATAAGGCAACAGCTGTCCCCTGAAGCCGGCTCTGGGCACATTCCTCCCCACAAATACCCACCTCTTGGCTGCTGGGCTCAGTCTGGAGGTCTCCCATCGCACACTGGGGAGCAGGATTTTCTCAGTCACTCAGTGGAGTGCTTAAGACTGATGAGATCAGACAAAAAGAAGACGCCCAGAATTAACAGTTTGGTAATGTATTAAATCTTGAAATTCAAAGAAGCTGTAAAATGTTCATATTGGAACTAGAAAATTGGAAAAAAAGCAGCACACCTGTTTGGGGGAGACTGCAGCCAGAATGGACCTCACCAAGGAGACAGGATTTGGGACTCAGTTACAAGCAGAACGAAGCGTCTTCCTTCAGCACTGAGGAGCACAGGCTGAAGTACCTTTTTCTTTGCTCCATTTTCCACTTGTGGCACAGCCTCACAGCTGTTCCAATGCATTGCCACAGAGAAAGCCAGAGCATTCTGTCGGCAGCAGGGACTGGGGGCCTTTGAGAAAACCACTCAAGCACACTTAAATTAGCTTACTTATATTTACACGTGTATACCACTTTCATCTCGAAGAACACATGCAGACTCAATGATTCTTGAAGAATGCACACTATCTGTCAGGAGCTATGACTTCAAGCAACTGCGTTTGCAAGGTGGGCATGTATAATGTTCACCAGACATACTGCATTACATGCGCTTGACATTATAAGCAGGTTTAAGACTTCACAAATCAAAATCAAATTGTAAAGTGGATGGTAGAGAGGAGGCGGTCGGCAGGGAATGCTTGGAATACAGCCTGCTATTTTCATATTAAAACGTAATGGTGCCATTAAAGTTAAAACCACTGTTAAACTTGATTAAGTAAATTAGTTAATTAACCATAGCATCTAATGCATTCCTCCAAGGCATACCTCAGCTCCTCAGGATAGGCTCGATAGAGTTCCAGTCCTACATTATCCTAGCTGTGAATTTCAGAATGATTACACTCTTGGAGTGGCTTCCTACTTACCAGTGAAGAATGTGAGCTGTCTTTTGAATATGAGATTGATTAAAAACTTGCAGGGAAAAACTGCAATGTTACTTATTCTTTTTGTTTTGTTCTTAAAAAAAAAACTCATAATTTTAAAAAATCATTCCAACTTTTTCTCCGCCCTTCCTCTGAAAATGTGATATTACAAAAGTTCAAGGTGGCACAGTTTACCCGTCAGTATTTACTGCTACGGAAAGAGGATCTGCTTCCATCCCATCACAGCAGAGCACATTGTGTCCCACTATTCCCAAACCCACTGCCCAGCATAACTCTGAGCTGACTCCCAGAGAGGCAGTGGGAAGCCATGGGACAGCTGGCTGATGGTGGTACTCACCTATATGTGATGAGAAAATTTATGCAGAAGGGACAAAATGCACACAATTTGGTTATATCAAATGTAAAACATATTCAGGCCTGCTTAGAACAGGGGCTATCACTTACAGCCCACTTGTAACACTTACAAGCTCAAATTGTACAGTGCTGAAGTTGCATGTCAAAGTGCAGGTCACACATTCAGCACGTAGCAACCTTTCCAGGAAGGCAGATTCCTTCTCTGGTCCCTTGTACACACAGACTCATCTGCCACAAAACGATTGTAAAATCAAAATAACTTTCTTTCCCTAACAAACCTCTATGCTATCAGACTGCTGGTGTCATCTGTAGTGTTGAAGGTCTCAGAAAAGTTAATTTTTACACAAAATAACTTTGCTGGTACAATGGTGCAGGCTTAAAATCCACAGATCTACGTTACAGTAAAACACAACAGGCAGGGCATGTCCCTTACGAGATGAAGCTAAGGGCCCTTTGGGATGCTATAATCGAGCAGAGGTTTTATTTCTTTCTTTGGCTTTTCTTCTCGGGGCAGGGGGAGAAAGCCAAATGATGCTAACCATCAAGAATGCTGTGACCTAGTTGCTATAAATGAAGCAACAGTCAGGTTTGTTACCAAAGACGAAGATATTCGTCTGTGCCAAATGTGTCTTTCCACCAAAGATTCTTTTTGGATGCATCACAGAAGTTGCTCACTACATCTGCAGTTGTCGTACTTAAGATTCACTGTTACAATAAAAAGCTTAAACGTGAAAATCATTTTCAAGTACTAAGAAAGAGAATAATAGTGTCTCAAGTAAAAAAACTGGGAGAAAAAAATTAAAACAATGTGCCAAAAATGATTTACTGCTAAGAATTCAAAAAAGGAAAGGTAACCAAGATAGATTTTTCAAATATGCGTTTCGAATTAAATGATGTAATTTTTGCTCCAGCATCCTTTTGCAGGTAATGTGCCCACGGAGTTTGGATGGTGGATTCTGCACCCCACAACCAAACATGCAAATGAGGTGGAATGAAACAGCAATTTTCTGACACCGAAATGTCCTGTGAACAAGAAGTTGGCTTACCGTGAAGTGTGTTATATTAAGAAATAAAATATATCTCTGTCTATCAAGACAGCAGACTGTAAACTGACTGCATTTCCCTGTAAGTACCTTATTGCCACGGCAGAGGGCTGAGTTACAGTGTTGTCAGAACCGCCCTGCTCCCCTTTTATTCTTTCATTTCTTCTTCAATAGAAATTTTTAAGACTTCGCTTTTTCAGCCAGAGAACTGCTGGGAATGTTTTCATGGAAGCCCTTTTTGTGAAAAGGAACGAATGACACATTAACACTTCTGGTTACGTTGTTTCATGTTTTCCCATAGCTCTGTATGCCCAGCCAGGGGGTGAGGAGTGGTTCTGCGGCTGCACGCATGATCTGACCCACAGGGCAGCACAACATGACAACCAACTTGTTTCATATCTTCTGAGTGCTCAGCTGGCCATTTTCTAACTTATCAGAGGAGATATTTTCCCTGATCTTCATCGCCTTGGAGAATGCCTCACTTTAGGACACCATCATGGCAATTCCCTTATGAAAATATGGTCACTTCTTTCTTTCTCCTGCTCTGAAGAAGCCTAAAACTGATCTCTCAGCCAGACTCTGTTTCGGCGATCTCTGTGTAGGCCTTCTGCCTTTTTCTATTCTTCCACATGCCACAATTAAACTTCCCCAGATGAGATCTGCTTTCTTTTCCTTTACTTTTTAGCTAACAGATAGCACTTGGACAACTACCCCTCCGTGTGGACAAAACCTCAGTGCAAAGTGCAAACGTGACACACGTCGTCCTCTATCTCACAAATGTCCAAGGGGTCATAAGCAACCTCAATGGCAATCACTCAGATTTCCATGTTCCCTGTACCAAAAGCTGTCTCCATTTACTGAGCACCATTTCCTGAGCAGTGCCTAACTTACCATATATTTCTTTGGTACCCTATGTATGATGAATGAGCTTTTTCTTTTTCTTTTTTCTTTTTCATGCAATGTTTTTTCATTGCTTACTTGATACAAAGAATCTTCCTGAAGGTCAAAACATCGATCGAACTCAACCCAAGGGGCTCATTCCCATCCAGTGATAGATGTGAGGTACCTGTGGGATGATGGACTCAAGGGGATAACCTATGAAAAAGACAGTGGGGTGGGCCTTAAAAGAACACTGCTAAAATTACAGCAATATTGAGCCCGTTCTCCTCTACCTCCTCTTGAGCGTAACAGAGAAAATATAAACGCGCAAAGAACTTGGATGTATCGGGTCTTACAGGATGACACCTAGAGCACACCCATGAATTAGCAAAGCAGAAATACTTGTCCATTATCCATGACATTGACTCAACAGTTTTGTTGTTAAGAGCTCTGAACAGCTATCCAAATTCACCTAAAATTAGAAGCCATGTAATGACAGAATTTGGCTGAGCTGAGGGAGGAATTTGCTGAAGAGGAAATTCCCTTTTGAATAATTAAGTAACTCGCTCTTCTCTGTTTTTTTTCCTTTCCTCATCACATTTCTGGTATATGGAAGGAAGTAACAGTTTTTTCCACTGTTGATGAGATAATACTGATGATCTAAGCCATTTCTTGCTACGCTTATGTATTTAATAAGGCATCAAAGATTAGTGGTGAAAGTCAACTAATTTTTACCAAATTATAGCATGCAATTCATTTAGTGATAGATAGGCATGAGTCAACTTTTACTCAGTTCTGTAACATAATCAGATAGTTGAGAATTTATTCTGACATTCAAACAATAACAGCATTTCATTTTTAATTACTCAGCAATAAAAAATGATGCAAGATACCTGCACTTCTACTTGTTTCCTTCCACAGAAAGTACATCAGATACAAAGAGCACAGTACGACTGTCTGATAGAGCAAATTCTCATCCACAGCACATTACTGTTCAACACAGTCACCTCCTCTCAGCCTCAAATATTTGATATCTTTTCACACCCCTTCCTCGCTGTCTCCTCCATATCAGCACCACTGTGGTGCTGAACCCCATCTCACCAAAGCTGCTGCTAACCACTGGAGCTCCATTTTTCTTCTCACTGCTGCAGTGCTGATGGTAGTTTAGTCTGCCAGATGCAAGGGTCATTGCAAAGTCAGTAGCCAGGAAAACTATGTTAATCCATTAAAGTCTTTAGAGTTTACTATCTGAGAAATTCCACGCTCTCTGGCACTTCAGAGAATTGCTCACCATGCATTACAGCATCTAATAGCATCCTAAGTAGGAAATATATGTATCTGTCTCCATCTCTGAAACAGAGATATAGAAAAACACATCAACCTTCTTGTCTGCTGATTTTCTCGGGGTTTTGCCTTACGTTTAAAAGTACAGAACCCAACAGCTTGATGCCAGCTGTCTGCCAGCACTTGGGACTGGGTGAGGACTTTTAGCCCTCTCTATATCAGAATCCAGCTTAGTTGCAGAAGTATGTCAAAATCAATGCTGCGAGAGTATGAACTCCACAATAAAGAGTTAATCCTAAATAAGTTCCTTAGTTTTAGATATTTGACAATAGTTTAAAGAATTACTGTTTTCTTATTTAAATGTCTACGGTAGCTCTAAGCACCAGTTGACTCAGGCTCAGCGAAATGCAAATTTTGTAAAATCCAATCCATCAAGAAGAAATTTTACTACAAAAGTGTTTCACAGAAATAATAGCTGTCAGCTAACAATTAATGCACCCAACATGCTGAAGTACTGCACTGAACTTTAATGAAAGGTTACCAAGTGTGTTAAATTGCTTCCATATCTTGTAAGACTAAAGTTAAGCAAAAATTAACATCAGTATTCTGGGAAAAGAGCATGCAAACAAAATTCACCTTAATGATGGGGGAGTGCAATGTTTTCACGGAATATTTTGAACTGTGAATCTATGAGAACACTGTCAAGAAACTAATAACATCTCTTCATTTAATGTTCAGAACAAACACATTCTGGGATTCCATTTAAAAGAATTCTACAGCAGATGTGAGCATGTATAGACGTATTTTTAAAAACACCTGTAGTTCTCCTTAAACATAAGCATATAAATTTCTTGGAAATGCAATCTTCAGTGTCTGTGTCGTGTTCTGATGAAGGCTTATTTCACCCACTGGAAAAGGCAGTTTGAAAGCAAGGTATTGCAGCAAGCACCATGCACAGCGCTTTGCTGGGCGTTTGGTAACGTTCCTCGTGCTGTTAGCACTCTGAATACTAGGCACTCTCCTTTGCTGAGTTCTTATAAACATTCCCACACTTTAAGTAATACTTGGCAGCTTTACTACTGTTGTCAGGAACTAAAAGGTGCAATAACCCCATACACAATACAAAAGATCAAACCATCAGATCATAACTCATTCCCAAAGGGCAGTCCAGTAAAAGTGATAAAGGAAACCACACTCCAAGGACTTCCTCAGGCCACTGCCCTGGATCATTAGGGCTACTGATACTGCTCATCTCCTGCCAGGAGCACACAGCCAGCGCCTTCCCTGATTATCTTGTTGTCCTGCCTCTCTAGCTGCTGTCTTATTGGTGGCCTCTCTAAGCTGCCCCCCCTCTTATCTGCAGGGGCAGAAGTTTCCAGTAGGAGTGAATAGATATTTAAGCTCTTTGAATGACACAATGCACCCTAATTTTCAAACTTTTCAATAGGAATATTTCAAAAAGCAGTGCTGAATGTGACAGGTTACTACACCCTCAAGGGAAGAACAGAACCAGCCCCTTTTCCTCCTGCTCACTCAGGGTTTACAGAAGCTCGATAATTTATCTAATTTATGTTAGAGGGGGATTGTCTGAACATCAAAAGTCCAGACCTGAGTGAGCATATCCACAATGTTTTCCTGCTTGTTTGATGAATGCACATTGCTCACCTTTGCTACATCACTAATTTAGCACAGAGGCAGTTAATCTTTGTTTGAAATGTGTTTGCAGTCTTTTTTCACACATAAGAAGAAAACAAGTGCAGAATTAACCAAAAGAACAGAGGCCATTTCCCAAAATATGGGCCAGAGAAAGGCTCAGTCACAAAGATGAACATAGAAATAGAGGCATTTTGAAGGCACACAGACATGAGTGCTGAGCACTATGGGATGGAGCTGTGTGTGGGTAACGCGTGCGTATAGGAGAGACAAAGCACGTCAAGCAAATACGAGATCTGTCGCTGTCTGAAATTAAGTAGCCCTGATTTCACACTTTGAAGCTATTTCATATCAGTATTTCATGGCTTTGTGCAATGCCTACACTGTCATCAATTGAATCCAGAGGATTTCCAGTTGTCCTACACAAATAGAATTGTGCCCACATGGGGCATTATGCACACTTATTTGTAACTAGGAAGCCCACGGACCTTTTCTCATTTTATGGAGACATTTATCAAAGCATGAGTTCAACAGGAAAATATAGTTTGTCCCTGACATTATCCATGCTGAGGAGAGTGCTGCCTGTTGGCCTTAGATGGGACTCTGACACTACATGACAGCAGCCATCAGAGCAAGAAGACAAAAACATTTAGGAGAATGCCAGCGCTCAGAAATAGCTTAATGGAAATTTTCATTCCTTTCCCTCTTTATCTATCTATCTAGAACAATCATTACTATCTAAAACCAAACAGAAGAAGATAGAAAAAAATCAAAGACAAACCACATCAAGAACGCACAGGAACCCATGCTGCAATTTGGTAGCAATGTTTAGGACCCCCTCAGTGCAACTCCTCTGTGTAGACAGAAGGCTTCATTCTCCAGAATGGCAAGGTTAGCATCTCACACACACACACTGCATTCACATAATTAACAGTCTCTCTTTCACTGGTACCATTCGCATGGCACGTGTCCTCTCCCAGGTCTAACCACATCAGAGCCCCATGGAAGGTTCTCTTTCATGCAGATGTGCAATATAAAAAATGCAACTGATACAACAACCTTTCCCCACTCACACATATTTGTTTGAGATTCTCTAAACTATATTCATGAAAAATGATTTACAAAATGCAAATAGATTCTGGCATGAAGTAAGCTTAAATTGACTGCTTTCTATCAGGAATTAATATTAACCAGAGCTTGTCAGTTACTAAATATTTATTTTAGGAATACATACAGCCTCTGCTTTCATGTAGGTTAAGCTGTAATCTTTGGCTTGTCAGTTCCAGGATATAGCAGTGGATAAATCATGCACTCTTGAACTGATAGATGTCAGAGCCGTTGTATACAAATGGAGGGATATGTCAATGAACACCCTAGTTTAGGTTACATTTACTATAAACATTGACATTCCTTTGCAATGAGACCATTTGCTGGCTAAGCAGTCACAGCTTCGCAGGATTTGATGCTTTTGTGCTCGATCAGGTTCTAATGATTTCAGATGTTTGCAATTAATGAACCATTAGATTAATTGGTGGAGTACGGAAAGGCTGGTTTAAGAACTGGGTCAGAACCACAGACAAGCTATTACCTGAAGTGACAGCAATCACCAGAGGCAAAACAGTGAGAAATTGAATTAATGATTTTTCACTCTCTCTTTCACTTTTGGCTAAATTAGCACTGGACCAGTGTTTAAACAGTGCATACCACGAGCGTTCGGGACACGGGGTGAAAAAGAAACATTCTCATCGTTCCTCATCTTTGTAAATGGAAGCCCTCCATCTATACCACGCAGGCTCTCTGTTGAATATAAAGAAGCCACCATATTTCTTCTGGATCATCCAAATCCCCCCCCACAGCTTTCCTCCAAAGTCAATGTATAATATTAATTATGTACCACACAGGGCATCTTAGTAAGATGATTAAGTGTACTTCAGAACTACTGAAATAAATAAGCCTAGCATCAATATATGATCATGTAGGCTTGGTAGAAACCCCAGGGTAGCCATCCTTTAGGTAGCGTGCAGAAGGACGTGTACTCCCAGTAGATTGCTGGTGCTTAAATTCCAACAGTGTGACAAGTTATCACAAGGAGATGATGGCAGTTCAGCTGAATCTGTAATTTCGAAGAGTAAAATCAACACTAGAGGTACAATATATTTTTGACCGCTTTCTTCCCAGGAAGAGGTGTGTTTGAATCAGGTTTCCTTTCACTTCATGATGCAGTGCTAAAGAAATCAGGAATGTATGTGGTGGCTGCCACTGCTTTGTGTGCATTCCATACGAGAGCATTAGGACACTTGCAGAGAAAACATAACAGAAATGCAGCAATTGTGTGAACTGGATCACATGAACTATGGCTCAAAGGAAGCAAGAATATTTTAGAAATAATGGGGTGTGCTGTATGCTTGTGAGTTCTGCATTACAGATCATGGCTGGAATGTAAGCTAAGCAGCAGCAGTGACTGCCTTCCTGTATTTCCACGGACTGTCCAGCAACTGCATGCATTCAAGCTGCAGAAAGAATTCTTAAAGTCATTGTGTTCTGAATATAGCTTTAAAGTACCCTGAATAAGTTACATATCCCCTGGTGGTGAGGTTTTGTTCTTGGCATTGTGAAGAAGTTGATAGACACAGAGATAAAATAAATATTTTTTTTTTAGCTTCGTTCGTATTCCACAAGGGAATGCAATTGTTCCAGATCTTCCTGTCCTTTTATTTCCCTAAATCCTAATTTTTGTAAGGGAACTGAGATGTGCAGTCTGGATTTTGATTTTTACAGGAAGCGACTTGTTTGCTGCTGAAGGAAAAAATAAATTTTGTATTTAAGGCAGTCTTAAAGTTGACTGTGGATTTATGTAAGTTCTAAGTGTTCCACACAGATCTGCTTTTGAATATGAAAAAGAAAAGAAGCTCAGAATTTGCCATTTTTACAAAAGAAATGTCCCACTGATTTTTGAATAATAGCTAGGATTAGTGCCCTAACTTTAATGTCACATATTAACATCCATTTCCATCTTATTGCCCGTGCACCATTTGGATGATTAAAATGTGGCTTAGCAAGTTTTTGCATTTTTCTCCCTAGATTTAAATTCCAAGGTGCTATAAATAAATCTGGCAAAACAAACAAAAAGAGGTTTCTCAGGTTTTGAAGCATACAATAGGAGAACCCACTCTCTTACAAAAAAAACCAGAACCCACTGAGTCAACAGGGGACCTTTCACTACCGCCTGACTTTGAATGAGGCATCAGAGAAAAAAAAGTACTGCATTTTCACATGGATGGCACACGGGATCTCTAAATAAAGGATGCCCGTGATTCAGAATAAGTACACTGAAAGCCAGAGGAACTTTCTTCCATTCTGTTCTGTAAGAGCTTTCCTGTACCTGACTTCAGTAACTTCGCCGCTTCTCTTAGGATTTTTTCACCATATCAGGAATCCTCCACCAGGAGCTTTCAAAATTGCTGGAATCATTGCTGGAAGCTGCTTTGGAGGAAAAGTGGGTAACGGTCAAGGATGTGGAGAACAAATATGACAATATGGTAATCAACCTTAACAGCCTCCAAACAGTTACGAGGTGTTTAAGACCTGCAATGCAGCTCTTCCTCTCTACTGTATTTGTATGAATACATCATATTTACGAGACAGACAAGGCCAACAAGAGTCAATGAGACTCTCACTGCTTGCTTGAGCATAGACTGGAAGAGTCATGTAGGACAACTGCACAAATAATCCTATTTACCTGAGTATTCCCAATTAACATCAGTGAGATTACTCAAGGGTGTAAGAGTTTGCGTGGTGAGGATCAGAGAACTGAATAAAAGCTGCTTACTTCTATCTGAAGTACAACATACATTCATTTCATTGAGAGGGTTGGAGAGGGGAAATGCAAAACATCCAGAGATAGCATCTTATCCCTTACATGAAGAACAAAGGATATAAATGTGAATCATTAAAAGGCAAAAACAACAACAAAACCTCTAAAGGCACTGTAAATAAACCCCTGTAATTATGCCTCACAAAAAAGTCAACTGCAAATGGTTCAGTAATCTCATTACCAAGCTTACTAATAATCATTGCAATATTCTCCATCTCCCCTAAGATAATGAGCAGCACATTGGATGTTGTAAAAATAAATAAATAAACACACAAAGCAACAATTTCTCATATAAATATTTAACAAAATGAATGGGCTTGCCTAAAGGTTTGAGATTGAACCCAAGTGTAGCAAATTTTTAATTTGCACTATTTTCAAGTTTTGAAGGGGGAGAAAGCTCAGCTCATCTGAGAATGGAGTTCTAACTAAACGATGCCTTCATGACAACCTAAAAATAAAGAAATAAAGCATTTCTAAATATTTAAATACTACAGAATTAGCCTAAGTTAAAGGCAACAATTAGTAAACAACTTTGTCACATTCAGAACAGTATCTTTCCCATTAACATGTCTAATAGTTCCCCAATTACATTATAAATCAGAAGTAATACAAACAGACAATGTAATAATGAGAACACATAGACTGCATCAAAAATTAAGATACCAGCTTTTTCTTGACTCTTGCACCACTCCGTTAACTTCTCGGCAGCATGGATACAGCCAGAGGAAGTGAATTTACACTGCGGTGAGGGACTTGTAAAACTTGGTCCAAAAATACTCTGAAAGGCCAGTATTTCCTTCTAAAGACACAACACTGCATTTTATTCCCAAAGTGATACCCTCAACTACGCGGATGGATGGAAGAGGGAAATCAAGTCATGAGAAGATGAAATGCTGCATCCAGGCACCAAACCACTGCCTCTCCTTAACCACTAAGCCATTTTCTCCGCTTTCCTCTCACTGTCGTTTCTGACCTGCCAATACCTCCTCCCTTCTTGTCAGCATGTGACTCCTGGGTGATTGTACTGGCTGTGAAAAGACTTTCTGTAAGTGGGTTGGAGCAATATTCCAAATATTTCCAATTTTCTCCTTCAGGGGGACGAGAAAGGAAGCAAACACAGGGCAGGACCCGCACAGTGCATCACTTTGCTGCATCTCTCAATTTGATGGCTTGGCATCCGGACTCAGCTCACTGCAAACACACTTGCTTCACCTTAGCTCAAGTCTACTGCTTTTTTTTCTTTTTTCTTTTGCTTATCTGCTACATTTCTATCATACCCATTTACTACATCAGAGTCCTTTTATAAGGAAGAAAAATAAACAAATGACTAAAGATGGTTTTGGCAGTTGTGAATGCAAGTGATACTACAAAGGAGGAAAGGAGTGACTTAGGAAAGACAGAAGCAGAGCTACAGGGGAAGAATTAGAGGCATTACATAAAGGATAGGTATAAAAATACATCTTTGCAGTTTTTAAAGCACATCAGCTCTGCTAGAAGCACGCTTGGACACAAAATGAAAGCAAAAGGGTGTGGACAGAGAGGCAAAAGGACGTTGAAATAAATGCAATTAACTATCGGCGTTTGTTTTAATGCACATACTTCTTAAAACATCTCTGCTAATGCGGTGATGAATTGTACAGGTTAGGGAAGGAGATTAAATTATCTATTGTTCCTTTAACACTTTCTTTGGTTAAATAACACAACAATATTTTCAAGGTTACTGTTAAAATAACAGGGTTGTCCAGTGGAATTTATCCCCACCGGTGTTTGTGTACTGTATATATTTATACCACATGAGCAGCCCATAAATTCTCCTCATAAACGCTGTTATCTCCACTGCTCGCAGTTTCTCATTTTTATGGTGGTATAACTTTAAGGTGTGGTATATGTACCGTTATACCTCATTGCATGCAGCTTCTGCTGCCCCATTAGGCTCTGCTTCTGGGGCATGCAGACTTCCCCATCCTCCCTGACGTCACTCGGTTCTCCTCTTATCCCCATCAGCACTGCAGTCAAACAGCCCAGTGCCACTGAGCACCACGCAGTGAGCTGCTGCTTCTGAATCCACCCATCCACAGCACCTCCAGGCCCTATCTGCTCCCCATCTGACTGCTGCTCTGCACCAACCCCCCTCGTTAGGAACTTCTAAGCTAACGAAAGAGGCTTCCAAGAAAAGCTCATCACCATCTAATTCTTTTAGTGGTGGCTAACCTGATGAATAGGAACGTGTTTGATTTAAAACATAAAATAAGAATTAAAAAAGACATACGTTACAGGAAAGTTGCCCAAAGGGGGAATTGCTGTGGCTTTAGAGCAAAGACAAGAGAGCTTCACAGGGAGAAGGAAAAGGTGCTGAAGCACACAGTGCAGAAAGCTGTGTGCATCACAACGGGTTGGCAGGCGATGGAAGGCCATCTCCATATCAGTCTGTCAGAGCTCCACGCCCCCAGTGATTAGTATCAGTGGAACACTGCATTTGCTTGCTGTTCACATCCATCTGTCCTGAAGTTTAGTGCTGCTAACTCCAGACTTCTGAATCTGAACTCAAATGTTTTCTCCAATTTGCTTTCCTTTTATGACCTTTTTCTGTTGCTACCTTGATTTATGGTCATTTGTGTGATTGCATTGCTTTGCTTTATGGCAGTTTATGTCATTCTGGTCTTGTCATAAATGACTACCATAAAGTGAGGTAAAATATCATAAAACATTAGTGAGTCACTGATATTCAAGGTTCTTGAGTACAGGCGCTGACAGGTAGCAAGCACAGAAGAACTGTGCCATTCAAGGGATGTATCATTATGAATACATGTGTGTACTGGGATCTGGATGAACAAATGCCACTATGACTTCGGTTGTCAGTGGAAACAATTTAAAAGGGCAACACTGAGTTATTTTTGTAGGTTTCAGAATATTCCTAGAGTGGTTTCGTTCACAATAGAATGTTTGCCAGATGGAAGCCAAGCAGTTCCACTGTAAAATTTGTCCTTGTAGTTCATGTATATCTAAAATAGGTACTTAGCAGTCGGCTGGCGCTGCTAATAATGTGTGTGTCAAAATCAGGTTACTCTCCTAGGATGTCTGTTCCTGCTTCTTTGTCCATCCTCGGTCATTTCTGCTTATTAGCACTGAGTTTTGTGTGCTGTTTGGGTTTTGCTGCAGTTCCAGGGAGGTATATGAGCTTGATACTGGAGATAAAACTAGAAATCCCAAACTAATTATTTTGATATGTTCCAGTTAAAGGAAAGCACATTTTATCCAATAACTTCAGCAGTTATTACTCTTTTCACCTTCTTAGTTAAGAATATTCCAAAACATTTAGTACTTTCTCGGTTTAGAAAAGTCAACCCTTGCAATGCATGCTTTCCAAATAAATATGAGAATAAAACATAAGAGTCTTTTCCCACTGATGCTTGCATTATGAATCCTTTCTGTATTAAGAATCAATAATCACTGTTTCCACTATAAATTCCCACAATCAGATGCTGCTATTTTACAGGACAACTTAATTCTAGAATGAAAATGAGTATTGCTGGTTTTAGAACTGGAGATGCATTACTATTTAGAAATACGGAGATAACAGTTTGGAAAATTGTATTTGTTATACGAATGTAAAAACATTGTTAGGATTTTTAAATGGATTTGGTACTCTACACTATTACTGCAAAAATAAAAGACTTAGCATCCTAAAAATCTATTCAGTCTATAGTGACACGCCGTTATTTATTTCTGCATACTTTGGGGGAGAAAATTGTTTTTTAATGCAGGGAAAATATTTTTATTCTTTGAAAGACTGCACTTGTACAGCATTTTCATTCTGCATTGTTGCATCTAGCCTCGAACACTCAATTACAGCTTTACTGAGCTGTCCCACAAAGGAAAATACTAAAAATAAAACCTAGATTCCTCCTAAATATGCCAGACTTGATTGTGTTCAATGCAAGACCTCTCCTATTTAGGACTCTGTAGCAGTTTCTTTCCTGCTCTTAAGTGCAATGACTTAGGATAGAGCCACTCAGTATTCCCTATGCCAAGGGATCCGATTCCACCCATCTATTTTAACCCATCCTTAATGGCCTTGGCCTTTAACAAGCACATTCAGCTTAGATCCGCCACATCACTGCAATCCCTTTGTGCTGCTCAGGTGAGCAGGTCACTGTGAGCACACAGGATTCCCTTTGGGAACGGTGGACCAGGCTCAGTGCTCACTGTGATGGAGTGCACGCAGCCACCAACACTCTGTGCTGCCTCTGCCAGATGACGTGCAGTCACTGCCAAATTCCCCCACCTGCCGCAGTGACTCTGTTTGGAGATGCTCTTCATTTGTGTAAGTGGGAGGGGAACCAACACCTCCTGGTGCCGCGCATCAGAAAAGCACGAAGACGCATTCGCGTGGGAGTGGGGGAAAGCAGAGAACAGCACACCTTCAGCAGATATATGGCAGAATAAGAGAGCGATCCACGCGATCCTAAGTAGGTAAGGAAAGGCAAATCCCATCACAAGTGCCCCACTGCAGTCCCAAAGTCGGTAGCTGAGAACACTGAGGAACCCATATCCAGCCCCCAGCCAAACAACACACACCTACGGATCACTGATTTCACATCGCTTCTGGAAGCACCTCTTGTTTCCCTGCTCTGCGACTTCCACGCTCGGACTGAATGCAGAACGCCGTCCCCTGGGAGCCTCGTGGCGGCTGAGAGGTTGGTTACCTGCAGCTCCCATAGGAAACCCTTCAAAGAAAGGTGCTGCATCCCTTTCACCTCTGCGAGGTGGAGAGATCCTGCACAGATACCTCGGTACGTGGGACAATCAATTTCAGTGACACTAGTGCTTATGAAACAGGGTTTGCGTCCTGCTCCCTCTGAGCGCAAGGACAACGTTCCCGCTACCTTCAAGGCTGACAGGACCTGCCCTGAGCACCCAGAACTGCTGCTCTCAGCACCGGAGCTCTGCTGCCTCCTCGGTGCTGAGCAGCACGACGGAGGTTATTGTTGTGTGCAGAACAGAAAGCTGAAGCAAAATATCACGCCAGCAAAACTGCAGGGGAAATTTATTTGCGTAGGTACATTTTTGGCACCGGCTCCACATATGAATACCTGGCAACTTCTGTGAAATAATCAATGTAGTTTGGGCCGCCATAAATTCAGGAATTACTGTTTCAGCATTGCATGTAATCAACGTGTATCAGATGATCTCCAAATTATACAGAGCGGCAGATGATCAGAATTTACAATTTGCTGCAGAGGAGAAGTCAGTCCTTGCTTCAGAGCAGGCAGAACACAAATGCAGGCATGGCTTTGGCTTGCCCCCTAGCTTTCTATACACACATTTATTTATTTTTTTCCTGAGAAATGATGAAAATATCACCCATTCTTTAAGAAACAAATGCATTCATTGCTGTTGATTCCCAGGGGAATGCATGAATTTAATGTACCTGAGTTGCTTCAGAGGAAATACAGTTTGGGTTTTGGATTAATATAAAAAAGGATTTCACCAAAGCAGCACTCTGCAAAACAGAAGCACTTTACCCGTAGTTCTGTTTCTGTAAGGCAGATACCCAGCTTGTGTCCCTTCATTCAACAGTTAGAAAAACTCTTTTTCTGTTTCTTTAATAACGGATATATTCTGCCAAAAATGATGGACTGGCAATTTCTTAGAGCAAGAACTCACTCATGTAAAATACATTTTGAGCATCAACAGTCAGCTTTCTCACCTTCCTACACCTCTCTCATCCCCCAAAATGTTGATGGATCGTTTGACATGGGGTGTAACATCAGCTATTTGTGATCATCAGCTTCCACTAAGTACCACAGAGCTGTACTGATGTGTAGATGGGAACATCCAACATTTTTACCAGCACAATTCATAATGAAAGGTGGTAGATATGCTATTAAATGCATGAATAAAGTCCTGGATAAATAAAGGTCCTGTGGCTATATATAATATGCATATTATATACATGCACACACATTTAAAATACCACGATTTGTTTTTATCGTCTGTTAGAATGAGTGGAAATACAAATTCTCTTGAACACACTAAATATTTTGGAAGAAAAAACAGTGAGCTATTTCATTTCAGCTGAGTGTCAGTCCTTCACTTCTGCTTTCTTCTGTAGAGCTAAAGGTCTCTGGATTGCTGTTTTGGGAAAGGCTGTTATTTGGAACTTTAATTTCATGGAAAGCATTCATTTTATGCTCAAATTTGGAAAGAAAATATGAGATGTTAGGATTTTCATTAAAGCAGAAATGGTAAGAATCAAAAAAATGATATTTGGGACTTCTGGTTTGGGATTCTGAAAGATGATCGCCAGTCCTTTTAGCAAATCAGGACAGAGTAATAAAGCAGCTCCGATGAGACGCCAAAATCACTTGGTATAAACCAAGCATGGAGTGAAAAAAGGGCCTCACATGACAAATAAAGAGCCCCATTTTACCTGTGCAGTGATCTAGATCTAGCATGAAAAGAATAAATTAGAAAAGTCTTCTGTTTCTTTGCCTTGTTGTAATAGGAAAGAGAACGCATGCTCAGCCAAGCACAAAGAAGTCATTGGCTTCGCGTTATGAGGACACTCGGTGTGATTTATTCCAAGCTTCGTTACAATTATTGTGACTAAAGCCTGAGAAATTTAGCACAACTGAGACTAAGTAATAAATAAAGCTTAAGCATATCTGCTTCTTGCTCTAAGGAGACGGAGTAAAGAGTTAATAATGCCTCTGATCATCTTTTAATAGCCTCTGGATGCTTTCACACAATAAATAAACCTGTTGTGAAAATACTTTAGAACACAGAGAAATACCACATGCATTGTGCCCTTTGAAATGGTTTAAGTAGCACAATTATAGATTTAAAGATTGTAATTGATTTAAATTGGTGGTAGAATGTAAAATTTTATATGATGCATGAAACCTCTTAAGGCTTTAAAACTGTAATTATCTTTGTCAGTCTCATATTGCACCCCAAAGCTTTTCTTTTAATGATTTCGACATTACAGGAAATAAAGGAAAGGCTCGTACAGATTGCCAAGCAGAACACGAGGAGCAAAGCCACGCAGTGCTGCACCTCTGGGAGGGGGCAGAGGCAGCACTCAGCCCAGAGCTCCCAGCCCAGCACAGCCCCAAGCAGCCCATGGGTTGCTCTGCTCCACATACAGGCGCTCGCTGCTTTAACTGCATCACTTCCCATAAACCAGTCTGCAAACCTGGCACACCTGCTGCACACAGCTAAATTTTGCTGCTTTTTTACATTAGAACAGTGCACGCTGTGGGCACCCAAAGCAGAGATGTGACTTTATAAAAGAATTTAGAGAAACTTCTGCATGTCAGAAAAACTAACCAATCACTCCTGTATTGGCCAAGCAGATTTCAAGTATCTATCACATGGATACATAAAACAGCCCTCAGATCCGTAAGACCTACGAACACATCTCATCTCTGCTTCCTTATGCAGCTCTGTCATGAACTGCCACAACGCCACACACATCTGTCTCTTTGCTTTAATAGGATTCCACCACCTTTCCATTGGCTCAAATATATCCAGAACTCAAAACAAAAATCTGTCAAAGAAGAAAAACAGCCCTGGCCTGAGGAAAATGCACCACTGGCTCCAAAACCCAACACCTAATGATGCTCCAGTGCAAACCAAACCCGGCTGGTAGGGCTAACTGCATGTCCTCAAAATCATCATCATTTGATGCTGCTTGAAGCCTCAAGATGTTACTTAATTCCGAAACAAAAACAGTATGTAAACAGTTACAAAGGAAATGTTAACTCAAGAAAGATTATTTCAGTTTATCTGACCCATATTTGGAAACTTAAATAAATTCAAGCACAGTTCCACTTGGTAAATGAACAAGGCAGAAATCTTCTCAAATCTGTTTATATTCCTGCAGATGTCAGTGCTGATATCACTGTGCACACAATGAAGTAAACAATCAGGAATTTCTTTTAATTTCTGCTGCTTTAGAAATCCACTGAAAAAAATCTCAGTGAATTAAAAATGGATAGAGTCACTTGAAAAAGAGATTGTATTTTCAAGCTAAGAGGATATTACCAACAATAGGTAGTTAAAAATGGAATTAACAACTAATAAAAGTGGTGAAGCGTATCTTTCCAAACAGCAGTTTGAAAGGCTTTCCATTAAAACAACAACTTTACTCACAAAGCTCTGGGTAATGCCATGAATAGAATTATTTGTGGGTATGTGGGGGCCAATTACTTTCAACTCTGTATTTATGAGCCCCCATTCCCAGTGGGACAGGTACCAGAGTTTATTTTGGTGACGTGTGTCTCACAGAAAGTTATGCATCAAAGTAAAC
Source organism: Centrocercus urophasianus (assembly GCF_019232065.1). Taxonomy (NCBI): domain Eukaryota; kingdom Metazoa; phylum Chordata; class Aves; order Galliformes; family Phasianidae; genus Centrocercus; species Centrocercus urophasianus. The sequence continues at coordinate 1,020,291 of NW_024885044.1, forward strand.
CCTTGATATATAATCTGACATTTTTCCCCCAAATTGACGGAGGAAATGTGGCACATTTAACAGCCATTATGACCTCAGCGAAAAGACAGACAGGTTCAGGCTGTTGGGAAACGGCATCATTACAGCGAGCACAGAGATCAGCAATTAATATGAGGTGAGAATGATTTGCTACAGAAATACTGCTTATGTCTCAGAATTTTTAAGGTATTAGAGGAAAACACTGATATTCGTAATACTCACATGGCTGGCACAAACAGGCAATGCGTAATGTGCAGAGGGAGCACAGGGCTATTTATCTTACGAGGTGTATGGAAAATAACACACAGTTGAGTTTTCATAGCCTCACGTGGAGCAGTGTTACGTTTTAATGGGAAGCAACCAGTAGCTGAGAAAGTGAAATGATTCGGAGCATTTGAGAGAACAAGAAAATTAACGCCAGTGACTTGATTGCAAAGTACTGATTATCTTAATTTTCTCTCTCTGATGCACATTTGAACTCCTGGTAACTGAGGCTCTAAGGTAAGCAAAGGGTGCTTTCTTTTTGTCTCTCACTTTTTTATTTTAAGCAGCACAACTGCAGAGTAAAAGGGGATCCTTCAAGGTGCTCCTGCTGCAGAATGAAGATACTGAGGAAGGTAAGTGTGTAGGATGGGATGAAACAATAAACAGAACACAAGCATGTGCATACACATGAGCATGAGAAGCAGAAGAAGAAATTGTGTTTTGGGAAGAAGACTGGTAAGCAAGGGATTTAAATTAAAAAAGAGACAAACATGCCATTCTCACTGATTAGATGCTCTAACCTTGAGAAAAGCTCATGTTAAATTAAAAAAAGTCATGAGAATATATGTTAGCAGGAAATTAAGTAAAAGCTTATGGGAAAACTATGAGATGGAAAAGGTGTACTTCTCTGTGGATCCTGTTCACTGAATTACCATCGCCTTTGTGTGACAGGAACCCTTGCTCTGTTTATGCACACAGTGGAGTGACTCTTCTTCCTCTAGATAATGATTATGAGCAGCAAAACTCCTGCTCTGAACCGATTATTTGGCACTTAAGCTACTGTAGCCCAAGCTGTAATGGAGACAATGACATAACGTACTGCAGAGAATGATGATATTTGAGTGAAGAAATTCTACTTCATGTTGAATTCTGCCACATGTTAAAGAGTGTGAATCTGAGTTAGTTTAGGCTGGGGAAGTTGAGTTAACTCACATTCTTACGAAAAAAATAGGGACCTTAGGCATTATTCCTGCTTTGCCCCATGAGCCACGAAGGTACCCTACATCCCAGATCACTGCAGCTCAATGGCTGCATTGCCACTGGAAGGGGAGGTTATACAGCCATGTGAACACAAACCATCACTGTTTCATTTTACAGACTGGGAAATAAAGGGATGGAAAGTTAAGTAGTACATTTAAACAATGCCTTACAGACTTGACCAGTTGGGTGTTCCAACCTCACAACTTGCACGGCTGAACTTGCACTAGGTATTGCTGAGGGCACGCAAACCACGGGCTGAGGCTGGAAATCATCACCTGTGGAGAATCAGGTGCTCTATACAAGTATACAAAGTGGGTGAAAGCAAAGCTTTCACTTATAAGACAGTTCAACCTGAGTATGAAACGAGGAAGGCAGGTGCAGCAATGGAGCCTTTTACCAGAATGCTCAGCAAACTGCTTGTTATGGAAAAAGGAAAAAAAAAAAACCAACAAAATTTTCAGGGTCTTTTCGATTTAAATATTTGATACAGGTTTTCAGAAGAACCTCCTGCAGCAGTTGCCTGCTATTTTCTTCTACCCCTGCTACACCGTCATCCGGGTCTGAGCGCTGCACATGATTTACCAGATCCTACCTGTCTAAATGATGAAAATGAGAAAGCTTTTACCAAGTATGTATATCATAGAAATGTAACTTCTACAGACATCGTACCCAATGTTTTTATCTGGCTAAATACAGTAAGATCATTAATATGAATACTAAGTACAGGGGTCTGCTTGAAGATCCACAAGATGAATAACAAATCATAATATGGGCAAAGCAAAAACAGCCATGTAAACCATTCTTTTTGAGAGGCCTTTGAAGATTCTGGTGGGTGTCTGATGGCTGATTTAGAGCCCAGCATGAACAAGATCTATGGGGCTGTGCCATAAAGTATTGTGGACAGTAAAGGAAACCCCACTGTTTAAAAGTAACCTGGAAAATAAAGGCTAGAAAATATATGGTAGGAAACAGCCCTGAATGAGCTTTGTGAGTACGTGGGTAAAACCTGCAATATCTTTTCCATTTCCTAGATAATATAAGTGAAATCTTGGCCCCATTAAAGTGAATGGGAGTTTTACAATTTACATATGACTGGTATTTAATTCTATAATTCAGGGTTTTCATAATGAAATGACTTGATAACTGAGTCGACTTCACAGAAAAATTACATTTTAACAAATTATAACTGATTTTAACTAATTAAATGTTTTAAAAGAACATTCTGAAAATATTTTCAGTGTTTATCAGCTATCATAGATATCTGCAAAGAAGTGAGCATCTTGTAACTTGCCTTCCAGCTTTTCTATCTTTTTCATCAATTCACACGTGAACTGGAAGAAAATGGTGCTCACTCCTTCTAATGACTGAAATGACTGAAGTTTTGTACCATGTAGGCTCTGGAGCTGCAGAAATAGGAGGACTGGAGTAAGCACAACAAAATGTCTTCTGAAAAGGCAGAAATGAGGCCAGCTGAGTAGAAGATATTTTTTAAAGAACCCTGTAAAGTGTAACACAGATGCACCTCAGCATTTGTTATCATAAAATTCACATTATCAAAAGAAAATTATATTATTGCCACCCTTCAGTATGGTAAAGGTTCACATTTTCAAGTAGGAAGAAGTGGCTTTGTTTATGTACTTGAGTCTAAAAAAACCTTCCAAGCAAGATTACCAGGCACTGTCTCGCTTTGTTTCCTAGCAGAATAATGGGCTACATTCTCACTGCAGATGAAAGGGATATACATGCAGGTATAATTTGAAAGAAGCAGAGATGATTGCAAATAACTTACCATAAGCATGAAAAATATATATTGTGTATCAAAAACTTGCAAAAAATAAAAAACAACCCAAAACCCCTTGTAAATGCTAGTTTCAGGTGCATTATAGATATATTTTCACTGCCGTAATGAAAAGAGTTCAAAAATAGCCCCATACAGGGGTATGAATTTGAAATATTTAGATTAGAATGCAGATTATGATTGTATCTCTTGGAACTTTTCACTGCGCTGGCCATATAGTTGGCATATGGTGGTGTCAATTAAGCCTAAAGAAAGATGCTGAAGGGTGAGGTGATCACACAACACGAAACGGCCCAAGCTCCGATGGACCGGTACAGAACGACAGCAGCCAAGGATGACAAAATCCCTGCCTGCTGTCTCTAAGAATCAAAAGTTCTGCATGCTTTGTTTTTAAGAGACTCCTTGAATGGCGTAGAGTGCATGCGTTCAGATGCACGTTATTTATGCAGGTGCAGCACTGGTTTAGTCCACCTCTCTTTGGTGGCTCATTTGGCAGAGCACTTTGACCAAAGCATTCCCTAAAGAGCGCTCCCAGTTCGTGAAATAAAACCGGGATTTATACAACCTGCTGTTCCACCACCAGTGCAAAGACCAAATCTCCTCTTTGAAAGGGCTGCCTGTCCCTTTTAAGAATCTGAGTGCTGGATAAAGAGACCATCTCCAAATCTAGCTCTTTATTTTGTACATAATGCACATCTCTTTTCTCTTTCTTTGCATGCCTTTTTTTCACTCAGGAACTTCCCTAGATTGCAGATCCATTCACTTCACAGGAATACTCTCTACAAAAGAGTTTTCACTTTATTTTTCTCTTCCTACATTAAATTCCTCAAAGGAAGAAACAACTGGCCTAAAGTTTGTGCCTTGCTCACTGTACACCACCACTGACCCCAGCTCATCTATTACGCCACGAAAAAAGAATCAGACTCCAAACCCATTTGTCTGCTTTAATACCAGGTCTTTCAGGTTGCAAATGGAACAGATTTTTATTTAAACCCCCATCTAAGAGTGTCATTATCCACAAATCTGCTCATAAATATTTTGGCAACTGACAAAAAAAAATTAACTTCAGAAGAGGAAGCCATTAGGATGAAAACATTTCAAATCATGTCATTCATCAGATCTCTGCTCATCCAACAAAACTTGCTTTTGTTACAGTCAATTGTGGCGCTTAATCTCCGTACTTTTCAGCAACACATTTTTCTGATTAAAAAAACATAATCATACTGGCAGTAGTTAGAGATGGAAAAGACCTATTAGTTCACTAAGCCTAGCTCCCTTCCACGGCAAGATATAATCCCTGGCAGGGTGTATGTCAGACATTACATTGATCCAAGCTTAGCTTTGGCCAAGGGACCGGATATGGAAATCCTTACGTAGGTGCCGCAAGACTTAGAACTGAAAGAGACAGCAGAACCAGAGATAGGGGTGGAGACCAGCGACTGGCTTGGGCTGGGAGGGACCCCGAGGATGTTGCAAGGCCCTGGCAGCCCTCGATCAAGCACTGGCTCAGGCTGCTGAGGCCCTGGGCCCCCCCAGGGATGGGGCATCCACAACCTCCCTGGCGACCTCTTCCAGCGCCTCGCTGCCTCCCCAGTGAAGAGCTTCCCATCTAATCTGAACTTACTCTTCTTAAATTTAAAACCATTCCCCCTCGTCCTACTTAATGCGATTAACAGCTGACAAATAAAAATGAGGGACAAATAAAGAATGTCCCATTTGTTTGGAGTCACGATAGTAAAATAAATTTATAAGGAGGATATTCTTCTAGTCATCTCAATTTCAGTAAATCCATCAGCAGTGAAAGTCTGTTCATGACCTTCATTCGCTTTTTTTGACTTAGACATCTCCATGTGAAGACGCTCCTCTAAACACACAAGATCTTCCTCTTCACCTCAGCATTCCTATACAATGGTTTCTGTACAATTAATGAATTACAAAGGCCCACAGATGTGTTACATTTATTGTCCATATGTACCAGGAACACTCAAAAGATTTTGCTCTAAGTTTTTTTCTAACTATATGAATATTTCTGTATAGCTAGCATAAACTTTTAAATACTGCTTGCAGATAATGATTTCTAAATATATATACACATGTATTAACATATCTACCTACCCATATATGATTTTAATTAGAAAAATTACAATCAGAAATGGAAGGATGGAAATTTAACAGCTATATTGAAGACTTCTTTCCACAAAGGTTAACAACAGATAATTACTTTCTTAGCAAATCCCTGAAACAATGCGGATTTTCTGCTTTGTTTTCACTGAAGTTTTATGATGCTCCCTTCTTGCCACTTAACAATGAAACAAATGAGGTTAGATGGCAAAGATTATGAAAGAAATTAGCAATAATGAGTCCAGTAACTAAAAACATTAGTAGAGAAAATTGAGTTGACCTTACTTTTATAATTATTCACTTTCTTTTTTTTTTTTTTCCTGGAATAATTGGAATCAAATTAAATAATACAAAGTGCAGTGCTCACATGTGATCGTGTATTTGGCACAGATGAATAACATTCCTGTTTTAGAGGTCAGTTGGAAATACCTGTTCAGAGCTGTGACAGCCACAGATACACAGCAGCACAGATACACCCCTCTTTGAAACCTTCACTATGACATTAGTGCATGCTCCCTTCCCAGCAGTTGTGAGAGGCTTCTAACTTCACTGTGCTAAACATACAGTTGCCAATCAGGAGGCAGTGAAGCGGATTTAAATATTAATCATTAACGTGCTTCGCCAGGCCTGCAGCCAGACCTGAAGAATACCTTTCTGGGTCGATTATTTTCAGCTACATCCGTGGAGCAAAGTGAAGTCCACCAACTTATCACAGCTGCTTCCAAGTGCAAATGTAGGGAGCATTACCTCTCCTTTGGGCAAATAGCTGAAGACTGTGGAAACAGCAAAGGAGAGCAAGTGCTACACCATACAAGCCCATGATTGTGGAATCTATTCCTGCGTTATCAAGTGAAACAGCATGATTAGTTCCGTCAGTTAATAAAAGATAAAACCAGAATATTTCTCCAGTTGAGGGTTACAGCCTTTATAATTATGCAGCAGACAACTTTGATGCTGTAAAGCTCTGCCTGATAGGCACTGCCTCCCACCTCCTGCACGTTTCTTTTCATGACTGCATTCCTTCAGAGCAATTTCAGACCACCCACAATTCCATGGAGCAAAACTGCACCACGAAGGAACACCGCTGGTGTGAATCAGTTGAAATCTTGTGGATCATCAAAACGCTGGTAACAAAACTTAAAGTAACTTTCTCTTCAGGACTGTAGAAATCTCTTCCCTCTCCCTTGGTTCTTTGGCTTCAGCCATCTGTGAAATACACTACTTTACAGATGACAAATATTAAGAAATTAAGGTCTCCCACTACTCTTACAAAGGAGAGAAGCATTATTATTATTATTATTACTGCCTTGTAAATGGGAACCCAGAGTATAGAAGCTGAATGACTTCGCCTCAGGTTATACACAAATCTATAACTGAGTGAGAAATCAAATCTAGAGCTCCCAGATCTATCCTTTAGCCACAGGATAACCCAAAACCAAGGGAGAGAGGCTGAAAGAGTGAATGGATGAAAATTTGAGGCAGCCATTGCAAACCTCAGGATGGTACCCAGGTCTGTGGGAGCTGCCTTGGGCATCTCTTCTGAGTTCCATGGAACTTTGTGCTGATGTGGACACAGCAGCACTGCAGTAGAGCCTGATGTGCTCTTGTGAATCAAAAGCCAAAGAGTTTCACACAGTTCTTATTCGATGTTTAAATTCAATTTAAGAAGTAGCACTAACAGGTAAAATAATTGCTATGGAACTGAGATGCATTGCGTGTTTATCCAGATTGATACATCACCTCATGCTCAGTTTCAAGAGTGGAGGCAGGAATATGTAGACTCCCTCTCCAATTATTAATTCTGCAGAAACACACAGAGCTCAGCAGAGGGACGCAGTCTCTGGCAAACAAACTTAACAGCCGAGACAGTATGAAGAAAAAAGCGGCCTGCAGCTCATTCACCTTCTACTGCACTCAGGTTCCTTATTTCCCAAAGAAGTAAAACAAGCTAACCACACAAGAGGAAGAGCAAGGCTTAGCTTAAATTGGCAGACCTTAGAAACCATACGACTTCAGAACGTGCCCTGTGCAGCACAGAGGACCTGAGATGACGCAGCCCCTGCACACACCACAGCCAGGCCCCTTTTGCTTGGGGTGCACAAGCAGACACATCCACATCTCTGCATCAGTACCACTCTCCTGAATCCTGAAAGCATCCTGATGTGTCCTAGGCCTGTTACAGTAACGTAGGAGATGCATCTTATTAGAGGGGAAAAGATCCCTTCTCCTCACTGCCTGTTCCAAACCAAGCATTGGGATTTCTCTGTGTGCATTTACTCACTGTGGGGACAGCAACCTCTGCTCTGCATTCACAACACACGTACACAAAACAGGGAAAAGAACCAGCCTCTCCTCGTGAGTTGAAAAAAGAAATAGTTCAGAAAATCCTCATTTAAAAAAAAAAAAAAAAACAGTTTTCATTTTCAGATAAGGAGATCAGTAAAATTTTATATACCTGTGTCTGTGTATTTATTTCCAAGGACTGTCCTTGAACTTTCTGTGATTATTCCTATTACGAATTTACGATTACGCTGAAATTTTACAAATATAAACCAGTTTATGTAAGCAAGGCATTACATACTGCAGATGAGAGACCAATAGAATCTCTTTCAGAAATGGGTCATTATTTCTCCATTCCTATTTGTTATGAAAAAAAAAAAGAAAAAAAGACTTTTGAGTCATGTTTCTTGTGAGTTCATCATACCCTGGCACATTACATTTGTGAATTTTATTCCATTCATTTAAAATGATTTCTAACACACAGGAAGCAAAAAGTTAAGGACTGCATGGAATTCAAATGATCACCAGGCATGCAAGATTTCTCAGGAGACAGCTTTCAAACCACAGGCGAGGTATATTTTCCTTTAGGAATTGTACATAAAAAAATATTAGACCTAATGACTACATATTTCTCCAAAGAAGACAGGCTTATTCGTGTTGTGAAATCAATTGACTCACATATCCTTAAAAGGGCAGATGGAGCTCTCTGCAGAAATTCAATTTGGGATCGCCCAAACCACGGCAGTACAACAAGTTCCAGCAGCTGCCAGAACAGCAGAGCCAGAGGCTGTTGGTACCAGCATGGCCCAGGCCCACTCTGACACACCTGGCCTGCCCTCCCTCGCCTCCCTCCTACCAGCATCCCAACCTGTCCCTTGTCCTGCATGGGGGTGCAGCCCTGCAGAGCTGCTGCCCATCATGCTGCACAGAGCAGAGGACAGGCAGCAGCTCCTGCCCACCAGCTGCAGCAGCGCAGAGACTTCCAGAGAAATTAAAGGGAACAGACACCACCGTTTTGCTTTTGCTAAGACTGCAAGCTCTATTATCTGGGATCACAATTAACTTTTTACTCATCAGCCTCTGTAAAGAATATATTCTTGTTTTTCAATTGAAGGGAGAGGCCTCACTCAGCCCCCAGCTCTGATTTACAGCCAGTAACTCTGTGGACTCGACAAACAGAGATTGCTGACTCTGAGAACAATGAACTTGTTAGTTAACAGAATTAACAGTGCGTTGTTTAAGTATAATGACAGCAATAAAACAAGAGATGTGAAGTTGATACAGTCACAACTGAATCGTAATGGATGAGATATTTACGGCAAAGCTGTTAAAACATTGAATAAAATATGGGAAGAGCGAAAGCAGATGTGATTTTATTCTTCAGAGTTGAAGCTTGTGAAGTATGAGATAGCATGAGTAATAATCACAGGTTCTAGTTCACAATGCATTAATAAATATTGATACGATGCCAGTGCTGAAACTTTCCAGATACAGAAATAAAGTGAGAAAGCATGCTCTTGCATTATGTATTGCTAAGTTTAGATTTTATGGCACACACGGCTATATATTCATTATGATATTACACACACCCCTACACTATCTCACACACACACCTCTCTTTATTTAGGACCCTCTTGCCAATTGCCAGCATTTCAACCCCCACTGCTGCAGGTACAGCCCCCAGAGCAGAACTGGCAATACTAACCATAGAAGAAGCCTTTATCTATTTTAAAGCAGAATTATCCGCCCAGGCTTCGCCAGTCTGCGAGGAGAGTTTGGGCAGAGGCACTGACTTTGCCCTGCAGCACATCAGGTGTTGTGCTGGTGCTCCTGGCCAGGGGCACTGCAGGGCAGGCAGTGAGGAGCTGCCCCGGAAGCAGCAGCAGCATCTTCAGCTCCTCCAGCCAGATCCTGAAAAGCATCTCCTTGCATCATCCCACATAGCTATTGATTGCATGGGTTTAATGCAGGACTGTTTTGATCCCATGAGGATGGTGTTTCTAGCTAGAAAAAGATTGAAATGATGGACATACAGACATAAAACATCAAATTCAGTACTTAGAGAATCAGAGAAGCTAAAAGTGCTTTTAGTATCTATCCTCACAATGCTGTTTAAAAAATGTTAATATTACAGTCCCCAAATAAGATATGGGAGCTTTAGGACAGAGCTTTTATGGCACACAAGAAGCTGGGACGTGAAGTCCAGCTTCACGAGTCCTGAATTACTACCTCACCCATTGCACAACCCACATTTCAGGCCAGCTTAGGGAAATCAACATTCCCAACCACCTTTAGGATGCTTCAGACACCTGTGGTACTGACCTAACAGGATACGTTGTGCTTTTGAGCATCCACTTCAGATAAGCATTTGATTCCTTGGGCTATTATAGCCAAGATTTAACTGGCAGAAATCAGCAGAACCCCCCTAACATGTCTTCTTAAGCCCCTGCTTTATTTTCTGTATCACCTCTGTAGCTCTGCATTACATTTTCCATCCTTCTTGCCATTCTTGAGATTATTTCCATACATTTTCCTTAGAGCGCATCCACTTTCTGCTTTTGTCCCCCAAGCTTATGCTGAGTATTTGCTTTCTTTCTAGACTAGTCAGGCAGCAGCTTTTCAGTCTGTAGTTTGATACACAATTTTAAATAGCACAAACTAATATAAAGTTAAACAAGGAAAAAAAATGTTCTTTGGACCTGGACCAGTTTGCTTCACAGATGCACTGGGGCTGGAGTGGCCACACTGCCCAATAATGCCCACTTCACACTCAGAGCATCACACAAGTCTGTACATGGCCTTTTTGCTTTACTTCAAATGCATCAGCCTATGACCTCATTAAGGGGCTACTTCTGCATGACTGACAACAGACACAAAATAGTTTTCTGACCCTGCTGATTCCAGCAAAGCTGCATGTCCCCCTCCCCCTTGTGTCTGCAGAGAACACGAGGATGCTGCAGGCAGTCTGTGCCACGCTTCAACTTGGAGCGAGGGGAAGCTGAACAAATTGCTCGGTGCTGAATGTCACATTGGCACTAGTGTGGATCCCCAGCATCCATTCCCACGTTCATGAGCACTCTGGAAGTTGGTGGCGAGCATTTACTACTGTGCATGTCGTCATATGCATCAGACAACGTAATTACACATTACTGCATTATTTTTCCAGAAATTTCCACTCCAAACTCTTATTGGAAAGAATGGATTTCCCTGTGACTTACTGTAATATTCTGTTCTTCATTAATCATCAATCTAATCGCAAAAGGAAGAAGCTGTAACACCAAACCTCCCTTCCTTGAATTAGGATCTCTCAAAAGAGACGTTTCTCTGATTTCAAACCATGTAGCAGATTTACACTGGAACAACTTTACTTTGGCTGGTCACACACTAGAACTGCATGCTGTGCATGGAGCTAACTGTTCACATCTGGTCTGGGACTCTCCTGCAGCCCAATTCAAAAGCAGCAGAGGAGGAATGCAGTGAGTCTCCAAACAGTGCTCTTCCTGTTTCTGTACTGTTTAATACAATTTGTAATACACTTATAGGCTGTTCTTACAACATCGGGCCATCAGCTACAGGTTCTGAAAACAGACCTGCTACAGAATCCCACAGGTTTTGATTTTCTGCTGTTCTATTTCAATATATTTCCTATCTTCAGGATACGGCTCCTTACTACAGCATTTTTGTGTGGTTCGTATTATCTTTGTACTATTCTTGGCCAAGGCTGATTTCTATGGAAGATATTCAGTATGCGCAGTAGCAGTGGTTTGGGTAGCCCAGAATAGCTGTACTGTACTTGGCAGGCCTACTGCCCTTTTTTCACAATTGTCATTCTCACTTGCTTTCTGGGACATGCACCTTGGCTGAACTACCCAAATTTAGATCCATACCTCAGACACAGCAAGTCCTTACAGCTTCTTTTTCACTCCTTGAGTCTTATTTGGAATCTGGCCAGGTGACTAGCCCAGTGTTCGTGCACCTCCTCTCCATAATTACGAGGAAAATATTTACTTAGGAAAAACATGATGAGATCAGACAGTAATGGACAGCCTTCCTAACAGAACTGCACAGGGCAGGAGGGAGATCAGAGCTGGGACCGGCTCTGTGCCACGCTCATGAGGGCAGAGAATGACCACAATGCCTACGGCTACTGCTGACTTCACAGGTTGTGAAATGAAATGGCAAACACGTCATCCGTATGTGAAGCAGCCATATATTAACAGTCTGATAAAAGATAGTCATATCAAGACACACAGGTGTTCCTAATTTCAGCTTCTTCTATAAGAGATATGGCAGAGGTTCTAGAAGGATTGTTCTTCGCTCTTCATGAAACATAGGATGACAGCATCTATACTGATGAAAGTCCATAGGTTTGTCAGAGCACAAACAGCATTAATTATTTCACAGATATCTTCGCTCAGACATCATAAAGTTTCTGGCATACTTTCACGAATATAGACATAAAAACATTCCACTGTGGGTACACTGAGATTCACCCCAAAGCAATGAAACAGTCATCAAACTGCACCCTTTGGTATCTGATGAACACTGGCATCACTCCACTGCAACCCACGTATCTGCAGGGCCTTGCAACATCTCACCATACAGCCCGACAGCTTGGAGCCCAGCCTGCACTGCAGGTCTCACTCCAGGGCTTGTGCAGCACAAATGGAGTTTGCAAGAGGGAGGCATGACCTGGTGATCACAGCTGCTGCAAGTGTGTATGCAATTCACAAAAGTGCCTCCAAATGTCATTATACTGTCACCTGACAGCAAAGAAACTAGGTCCAGAGAATGCATGGCACCAGCCAGAACTCCTCTCACTTATACGAGGGCAGATTTTGAACAGAAAACACTCGGGTGTACTTTCAAAACTCCCCACCCATTTCCCCAGGTCTTCCTTGAGGCTCTTTGCATCCTTAACATTATTAGTCCGACCCACACCTCGTCAGAACCAGCGCTGCTCCTGATGCTAAGCTGTGCCAGCTGATTCAGATTTCCATGACATATGGACTCCTGTCCACCAGGTACTCAGCTGCAACCACTACACTCGTTTCACTTAGATCTCAGCTCAGGATAGAGCATTAGGGATAAACGGTCAGTGCTTTAATGGTCATTTCACACTTCATCATCAAGTCATCCATTCTCCAAATGTGCCACTTAAGTCTTCCATTCTGTTCCCTCAAATATATCATAGCAGAAATGAACAGACAAAACAAATGCTGAAAAAAAGCAACCTTTGCTTGTTGTTGGCATTTTTTTCCCTCTAACTAAATGGCGAATTGTCCCATTATACTCATTTCCTGCAAAATATGCATCTCCAGGACCTTCAGTGCAGCAAAGCAAAGCACTGCTACAGTCATCTTCTGTATGGAGTGCTTCTGTTTTACATACTGACATGCATTTTAACATGAAAAAGGTCAGAGATGGAAACAGCACAGCTTGTTGCTGTGACAGCAGACATTTAACAGAAAGACTTCTGGACACACTACGGTTTAAAATAATTTAGTAAAATAATTGCCATGATTGATTTTTTAGGTCCCTGAGTTCATACCACACACTTTTGTGTGACAACTCCCTTCAGTGGTGTTTTTTTTCTTTCTTTCTTTCTTTTTTTTTTTTTTTTCCTTTGCTCTCCAGCAATGACAAGAACTGCATTTCAAATAAGTTCTGCGTTGTTGTCAAAGTTTGATCAGATTCACAAACTCCACCATCATCTGTTGGCTAAGGACCAACCCACAGAGCCGTTGCCAAACCCTTGTCCAAACAGCTGGTAGCATCAGGAGAGCAGAAAATCATCTTGTTCAAATGAACTTTTGATAGCCTGCCCTTATGACAAGCCGAGCCTTATTTGTAAGGAATGCAGCACTTGATTTTGTTGCAAACAGACGTTGCTACAGCAATGGCAACATCAGGACTGCACAACACATCTGCCCTGAAAATAATTAGCATAGTTATTACAAATAAAAGCCAGAAAGGATTATATTTGAGGGAGAAAAGAAACTGAGATACCAGAGAAATAAGCAAAGCTGTTGAACTTGGGAGAAGCAAACAGTCTGTGGGATACAACCTGGCACAGACTTTGATTCGCTCATTTTGGATACCAAATTCAGGCACAGCAATACCTACAAAACGAAACCTCAGTTTATGCACTGCACTTCCTCAATAGTCAATGGAGAAAGGCATCTGAGGACAGAGCCGGGATGCTCACAACCATCAGTAACTGACCTTGGTGGAGGGTTTGCCACCGCCTCCAAGGACTCCATCCACGTGTATGGAAGGAAACACTTTCACAGCGGCTGTACAAGTAATGGATACAAAGCTGCAAAGCAGACTTCACAACACCAATTCCAAAGCAGAAGTCCTCTCTAAAGGGAGAAGAATTAACATTAGGGATTAGCATATTTAGTGTTAAAGTGTAACAGAGCCTTCTTCCTAAAGCGAGGCTCTCTTGTACCCACAGCCTGCGATGCCAGACTTCAGAAGAACACAGGAGGAGCAGTTTGCACCAGCCGTGAGACCGTCGAATAACAATGCATCATTTTGCTTTACAAGCATCAGGCTCAGCTGTGGGAAACGTTTGTGTATAAAGGAAAGTGCGAGCTGAAGTGCTTCCTGAGCAGAAAGGACTCCTTGAAGAGGAGCTACATGAGTGTGGGATCCAAGGGTAACATTTTGCTTCACCTCCTGCCCTGAATTCATCTCCAATGCAGAGCTGGAGTAACATTCTTCTCTGGCCACAGCCCAGATGTTCGTACAGCAACCCCCTGCCACACCTCTGCTGAACAACCCGACTGCACAGCCTTCATTTCACAACTCAGTTATAATCTGATCTGCTCAAAGACACAGCGCAGTCAATCTGTGATAGGATTCTGCTGATACAAAGTGCAAAACTTAAATACACTTCCAGCATTTTACTTCTCTCCTATTCTTAGTGTACTCGATTTTGACAGTTCTAAACAAGTGTCAAAGTTGCCTTCAGTTTCCTCCCTCCTCTTCCCCCGCTCCGTGCTGGTGCATTGCTAACCAAATTAAGACCTTCAGATAGCCTTAGGCTTTCTAACCACTTTTGAATGGTATGAGAGGCTTTTTTCTAGTTCAGAATATAAACTCAAAGACACAAATGTTGCCATATTTTAAAATAATAAATTAACAAGTGTTCATAGCTGAAACAATAATAGGCCGAAAAACATAAAGAATAAAAAAAAGAAAAAATGGTGCCATATTGCAAAGGAAAAAGAGTTAGATTGTCATGAATCTGAAAGGAAATCAATAGGACAACTTTGGAGACCCACTTCAATCTGTTGTTGACATTGTTTTCTCGTAGTAATTTTCTCAAAATGTTAACAGTATTGAGTTTGCTTATTGATTCTATTATTTTTGACCTTGCATTAGTGTGGGCTAATCTTACATGCCATAAAATTTCCTTTCACAGCTAAAATTATTGTATGGCTCCAGGGGAAAGTTACAATCAGGTCACAGCCCCCTCAGGATTTTGATGAGCGTATAAGCAGCAATAATGAGTTATTTTGGCTTTCTATATACCTTCCTGTTGTTTACATTTTATTGAAGAGTTTAGGCAGGGTCGTCATACAAGCGATCAGTATCGACTTCAATATGAAAATTAAAATAAATGGAAAAGTCAACTTGGAGCAGCTAGATAAGCCTCGCTCCATAAGAGCCTGTAAGATAAACACACAGACAGGGATGGAGCCAAAGCCGAGCTGTTACTGCTTGCCTGGGGATGTGGCTGCAGCTCCGGCACTGCCAGCTGTTGCAACATTTATGATTCAGCAGCAAAAAGAGCTCTGCTCATCTGCTGCACAGCAGTAAGAGGCACAGCGTAACAAAGAGGATGAGGAGACCGTCCTCACGTGCAAACGCACGCCGTGTATTTCAACACACGCACCTATGAGACCGCTTCTATTTCCTTGTACAGCTGCATTAATTACACAGCAATGCTTATCCAACATTCCTGCATTAAGTGTTCAGAATGGACAGTGCTAAATTAATCAGCAGCCACTACGTGGTTCAATAGCTTCGCACCATTACCGGTACTCAAACATTTCTCTGAAGACAAACTCACTTGTTTCAGCGAGGATCTTCTGTTACTCCTTTACTCTGAGCATGGGAATCCACCCCAAAGAAAAAAGACATTTCCAATTTCAGACCACACTGCACCAACCCCTAAACCACCACTGCTACAGAAGTCTCTGCTAAAAAACACAGAACTGTGTGCAAACTGCACACACATGTGGGGCTGAACAGCTATTTTCCTGACACCAAAACAGCCTGACATTTTGAGTTCCTAACAGATACAGTGGCTGTTCAGAGAGCATCCAAACAGCCAGCAGTTGGGCTTATATCAAACGGAGATATTTGGGATTCTGAGAACTCATAAAGGTCTAGAGATAACCAGATGTGCCTTATAAAAGAACCTTAATGCTGGAGGAAAGACACCCAAAGATAGGCTAAGTGCCCTGCTTGAAGGCTGCATAGTATATATGTCCCCAGAGAAGAGTGCTGGAGGGAGATTTATTGTTTGAGGCTTTTAGCCTCCAGCTTAATTTTTAAAGGTATGTATTTCCCTAGAAACAGAACAGTTCCATTTAAAAGTCACAGGTGCCCTGAAGCTCAGCTTAGAAGATTACCTCAAGTTTCATTTAATAATGGGCTTGAAACTTGACTCAAATTATTTATTACAACGGACAATATTTTGGTCTGTTTTTCCCTTATGGTCATCTGAGGTGTTAAAAGGGCTCAATAAAAATTAAAAACGATAGCAGCTTGTGCTGTTCTGCCAATGAATGTTTTTTCCTTGAAACTTCTTCAGGTCTTAAATAGAGCTCAAACCAAGTCTTCCATGTAATCCTAATATGAAGCACGGAGCAGCTGACCCCAGTTTATCCCAGGATAATGCATCCCAGTCTTAAGTTTTGTTTTTACAGTTTTGAAGTCCAAATCCTGACAAAGTAATCACGATGGGAAAACAAGTTCATTTGCACAAAAATGGAAGAATCAGAACGAGGCAGACTCTTACACAATGGTTAGCAACATGAGTCTTTGTACAGCAAAATAGGTTAGGGAGATCAATGAAAACAAGATATCAAAAAGAGCTAAATAGAGAGAGACTTCTGGCTTTCTGGGTGGTTTGGACAATTCTGAATGTCCGCCCTCTCCCCCTACACCTTGGTTAGTGTAAGATTTGGAAATCTTTGCTCTGAACAGCTTGCAGATAAGCAGAAAGGAGGCTCTTTGCACAAAGTCATGGCTTAATCCAAATGTGAAAGAGCAAACAATGTGTGCATACTGATAATTTCAGAACGAGAACTACCTGATTAAACAACACCAATCTGAGGGTGTGAGGTTTTTTTCTTTTAGAAACAGTTCTCATTCTCCATCAATAGGATCAGCGCCCCCACGCTCATCAAACTTTCGTGCTTTGCTGAATCGTATTTTCCCACCTAAAGTATCACTGATTTCACAGGGACAGTGTCAGGTAACATCTCCTTACTACGCCAGAAGTGAACTGTCTGGTTTTTCCTGAAGAAACACTTGGCCTATTTCTACAACGACAACCACACAGCAGCCATTAGGGCCGTTACTGCAACCAACCGAACAAGGCACTCTGCTAACTGCAAGAAGAGAGCAAGAAGTTGTGCACTGAAAAATCCTGTTCTGCTTTAAGGTCTCTACGGTCTTTGCAAGTTAAGAAAACAGATTTCATCCAAAAAGCTGAAAATGCCACATATACTACAGCATAAGTACTTAAGTCCGCTAAGAAAATACTTCAGCACATGCTTAAATATTGTCCAGGTTGTCTAATCTGTATTGTCTACTTTTGCTGTTATTACATTTTTGTGGTATTGGAGAAAGAACAAAGGAAAAGAAAGTTGGAGAAGATTTAAAGAACCATGAAACCAAAATAACTTACCATACTGGAATTTTTTTTGACCTCAAGGGGAAGAGCATCTTACAAGACCCGATTTGATAAACAATCAGGTTTGTTTCTCTGCAGTCCAGTTAAAAGGAATTTAAGAATTCAAAACAAAATAGAGAGATTTACTCTATTACTGTTACACAGGCAGGAGTACCTTTTGGCTTTTTGTTTCAGGAGCTTTCAGATGCAGGGACTCAAAGATCAGACAACAAGCCCAAGCCAGTTAGTTCAAGACCTCTCTACGGAAACTTACAGAAACTCTTCCATACAAGAATAATCATCACATACAGGCTCCTAACACAGTATTTGAGAGGGGACTTGATACGGTCAGCAGTTTTACAAGCACCATTAAGTCTAAGTAAAAGTTGACAGAATTTAGAAGATGTGTCTCATTTGAGCTATGACCGTCTTATGCCTCTTTGGCAGCAGTGTGAACGGGCCTTAAAGTGGCATAAATTACACTCAGTAATAGCTAACATGTTTCCCCCAAAATATCAGTGAAAGACAATGAAACTTAAGCTTCGAAGTCATTTTGCTACATTTTGATAGAAAATTCTTTCAAAGCCCTTTAAATTCAGAATAGATGTGACACAAGCCTGGGGAGCACACCCAGCATCTCCGAGTTTGCGTCCAGTCGATATCTGATAGAACATCCAAGTGCTGATGGGAGAGCTATAATTACCCTTACAGTTCTGTACTGATGCATCTGTCACATTTCTGCAGGTAGTAACTGTCTGTGCATTACACTGTAATGGGCACCTAGACACCTGGATACCTCATATGTCTAAGAAGCAGCAAGGCCATTCCATGCACTTCCATCCTCACAGATATTTTTGAGCCTTCTTTTGTCCATTTTTTTGTTCTGTTTTTTCTCTCCTCCAACTAGTTTTAAGGATCAGCCCTCAGTGGTACCAGCAAGGAAATGCCCCTCATGCACAAAGCCTGCTGTGGGAGCTCTCAGAGCACTGAGCCGATGCTGAGTTTCACCCAGTAATCCCTATGGTAAGGCAGGCAAGGCGAGGTAACTTAATGGTGGGTCACTCTACATAACTGAAAATCCCTTTTCAGGTACTGTGGGAAACTTCATTGTCTCAGATATAAAGGAACCACCTATCAGACACTTGATACGGATTCAACTCCAAAATGTGGAAATTTTTTATACAATACCTAATTTTCCACACGTGCAATGTGCCACCAGATGCTTACATGAATAAGAACTCCAGCCCTCCCTTTCTCTCTCTGTTCTACATCTCCTAAATGGAAATATCAGGACTTTCCCTACTTTGTAAATCAAATGAAAAATGCACGTATTAAACACAGTGAGGGTCTTAGGTGCTGCAGTAATGAGTCGCAGAAGCAGCAGTTTGGGATGCTGAACAGACTGCAGAGCTTTTATCGCCCATTTCTTTGCTGTCCTACAAATGCTTTTCTGCTGCACCTTTCTCCAAAGCAGTTCTGAATTGTTCTTTTCTACCTGTTACCTCAGATTCTGCATGAATTAAATTCACTTCATCTAATTTATCTGAGAAAGAGAAAGATCGGAAAATGACGTGTTGCAGAGAACTGGTGTGATGAGTGGCGGCCTTGGGAGTATCCTGGGATTTACACCTCCAAAATCCCTCCCCCAGTCCTTTCAGATCAACAAATGAATTTCAGTTGGAATAGAATTGGGTGCTCCTCAAGCTCTGCCACAATCACCTATCTGTGCTTTCTGTGATGCATATCTAGGTTTATACAACACATTAAAAAATAATCTATGCCAGGTGTCCAAGGAGCCACTGCAATGTGTCGGTCAGTACACAACTGCACAACACATGCATGAGTTCTGTAATCCATAAGAAGGTATCACTTGTGGATGCCTTGTCTCTGTTCTACCTTCTTCAAGTGGCTTTCTGTTTGCTGCCCAAGCTGAAAGGGCTATGCCTTATGGGGGCACCAAACTGAGGTAACGACTGGTGACTTAACTATGCAGGTATCAAAGGCTGCTAAGGTCAAAACAAAACTGATGCTTTATTTGGAAGCCAGGGTTCAATCAGAGCTATCAATAAGCACTGACGTGTTGAAGCTTCTGAGAAACACCACAGAAAAATCCACTGTAGGAAACAGAAAAAGTCTACAAACACAGCTGTGGGCTCATAAGCTAACAGGGAACAACTGGAACAGCTGCATCTCCTTGTGAAGGAACCAATTTATTAGACAGCCCTGACGGTTAATAACTTCCAGCATTGCTTTAATTAGCAAGGATGGACACTTCTCCATGCCTTCATTGGCCCAGACTCACAACCTGGCTTTAGTAGAACATGTCTTGGTAAGTCTGGGGTCAAAAAGAGTTGTGACAGAATGAGCCCGTTTGTATGTGCAGTGTTCCACTGCAGCACCAAGGCTTGATTCATCAGCTGAGCTGCTCAAGCATCTGTTAGCATAAGAAATTACCCAGCCTGACAATTACTTACATGCACAAATGGAGCAACTACAGACAGAGATCGAGTAACCCTGAATATTTCCATGTGTGTATTTACATCAGCGAGTTTTCAAAAAATCTGGGCATGGAAAACTGTTGCAACCATCACAGCTTCCCAGTCCTCCTTTGTCTGCAAACTCAGTCTCTTCTCTTTCTGGAAATAGCTACTAATTCATTATTATCACTACTATTTCTCGCAATTTCATTTGTTTCCCTAGCAGTGCCTGTTTCCTCAGTTTCATTATTATCAAACAGTTCTGCCGTGATAGACTGCTGATCCTCATCTTCATATTGATTAATTTCATTTTCACATGCATCATCCTGATTTTCAACATCTTCAGCACAGTCTTCTTACAATGAGTCATTTGCAAGACAGATTTTCATTATTGGAGTCATCTTCAGCATAAGGATGTGCTGGACCAGCTTCAGCAACACAGCCATATTCTACTCAGCTAGATTATTATACACCAGAGATGCACGTACTAAAGGGAATTATTCAAAACCTCTATAGTGGTGTAAGGAGGAAAGTGAATCTGGCCTTGTTTGCTTCTCTGCCTTTTGGCTATCTCAGGGAAGGGATATGCCAATCATACTTGGGCTTGATCATTATCAATGTAATTAAAATGCAATTTATTTTTTGGATTAATTTGTAGATTAAACAGTCATTTTATTATGTTTATCTCGGACATCTAAAATATTTAAGCATTTAACATTACTAAGTTTGCCAAATAAATCTTTAATTTAGTATAATTAGATTTGTTTAAATTAAAAAATATATTGATATTCCAAAATAGCTTCATACTCATTTGGAACACTAAATTAGAACTTAAAATAACTTGGAGTTCTCCCTGCTTTTTCAGCACACAGGTCATGAAACACTGTTCCCTAATGCCACGCATGCTCTTCTGCACACATTAATCCAGACTCTCATAATTTACACCATATCATCAGTGCTTCAAGCTCCTAATAATGAGAGAAAGGCAGCTGTGTCCTGTTCAGAGGATACACCCAGGAAGCACCCTGGAAAGCAGGCACGTTTATAGGAGGAAAACCACCAGGCCAGGTGTGGCTGGGGCAGCCCGAGGAGCAGCCAAGGGGGTCGGGCTGCTCCCTGCACTCGGCCAGGGCTGCTGCTGCCCAGACCCTGAGCATCAATCTGAACACGAGAACATAAAGGCTCTTACAAAGATTATTGCTCTCCAATGCCCTTCTAAAACCCAGAAGCATGAGCTGAAGTTGCCTTCCTCTTAATGTGTGTAATTACAAATGTTATTGTAGGTCATTAAATTATCAGCTATTATATTAAAATCCAGTTTCAGAGCCAAACTTCATCTTGTAAGAGGACTTGGAAAGCAGTGTAGCCAATGGAAACAAAGTGGATGATCCACACCAGCCAAAAGCAATGGTTTATGTTACCTTTTGAAAAGTACACTCAGGAGCAACAAGGAACACTATTTCCCCTCCTTTTGGTTATTTCCCAGAGAATGGCATGGGTGACTCATGCTCACCTTATGCTCAATTCTTTCACTTGCAGAACCAGCTATTAATCTGATGTCCCCCATCTTGTTTCTGCTCTCTCGGTTATTCTTGCTGAGGCGTCGGACCTTGAACCTGCCTTTCCTGAACCACATCCTTTTCTTCAGCTTATTTCCCCTACTTGTATCACTTTGAATTCTAATTCTGCCTTCCAGTGTAACCAAAACCCTTCCAGTTTGTCCCCTCCGGAACAGCAGTAAGCAAGCACTCTCTCCCATCCATCACACAGATCTTTAATGAAACACAACTAGATCCACAGGAACCCACTTCACATACCTTTCCAGTTCCTCAGCAGGCCACAGCTGAGTGCTTCTGAAGCGAGTTTTTCAGCTAGCTGCTGCTCCCAGCTGGGTCACGCTGGTCCCAGGACGTCCTGCAGAGCTGTGTCCAAACATTCTGCTGAAAAAATGAGCACATGAGCAGGACGCCATTCCCAGAGAACAGCTACAGTCTCATTATGAAAAACACTTGCTTAAAGTTCAGAGATGCTGGCAGTGAGCGTTAATATTCTCACCTGCTATTTTTATGTCTCCCAGATGCAACAAAATGATGTAGAAAAAAAAAAATCTATCAGTTGTCACGTTTTCTCCAAGCCTCAAGAAATTAAAACACTTTGAAATTTTATACCTGGATTCTTTCCTACTCAGTCTTAACACAGGAACACACGTGCACCTGCACACTTGTCTGTTTTCTGCTAAATTCTGCCACTACACTAAGTTGTGTGTATTATTATAAAACTTTACAGTCAGTTTTATGATCTATTTATTAATTCCTGTAGCTAAACATGTGCCCATCAAGGTATGAGCAAGATAAATCTGAAGATCTTCCAAAGAGTTTTTATCTTTCTGTTCAGAGGAAAACACGAGATGGTTCTCTACAGACCGTACAAGTGCATTACAATCAAAAGAAGTTCTCTGTTTTAGCTACTCATGTTTCCTCGTGTTATTCTGCACTCCTCCTGCAGGGAAGGTCTAACAGGAGGTTAAGATGATGTAAGACACTTGAAGATGATTATTTTTCTGTCCTCTAACTATGGCCAAGGCTCTCTCCTCTACCCACAGGTTCCTGCCTGCACTACAGCTGCATTTCCAGGTGTGGCTGCATACAATATTTTTTTTTTAAATACATTTCCTCTGGAATTCTTTTTGCTGCATCTTACAATGGTCTGCCCCTAATTTTAGGAGACTCTTCTCATCTGATGAACCAGATCTTAAAAACCTGACTTTAAAAACCCACTCCACAAGTGCTTGCATTTTTCATGAACTTCGGGTGCGTGTGGTCTCAAGGAAGCATATTCTCTGTTTCAACATTAAAAATAGCCGATCATCAAAAATCCTATGCTATTAATAGATCGTTTTGTTCGATCATTTTAAAGAGCAGGACTCATACACAGCACATCAACTTTGATCCCACAGCCTCTCCAAGCCGTGGCAGGACCAGCAGGTTCATGTGGGACAGTGCACCTATTGTGACCTGCAGGAGACCACTATGGAAAGGACAGCTTTATGGAAAACTGAGATCCACAGAGAAGGGTGTCAGACTTTGTGCAGAGGAAAAGCTGGCTACGCTGCTCAGATCTCTTTCTGCACATCGTAAAGGGGTGAAAGTCACAATAGTGTTTGTTAAAGTGGAAATTTTTCATGCTCCTGTGGCATCTGGTAACAGTTACACGTACAACAAATGGCTCGTGAATGGCTCTCAGAGGTAAGCCCCATCCTCAGACGGACAGATCTAAGAGGGACAGTTACCCCAGAATCGAGCACCCATACATTTCATACTTCCCATGGAAGGATGGCCACAAATACCAGCACTTTGCAACAAAGTCAGGCATTGTCCCCTCCCCATCAAGTCTATCCATGTGTCTGAAATAGCAAATGAGCTTCTCTTCCTCCTTGATTCTCTGTAAGTAGTATGAAATTCAGTACTCTAGGTGCACTCTTGAAGTGTGTTACCTCCTAATGAAGATGTTCATTTTTGTGCAGACAACAGTGGATGATGTTAGTACTACGCTGCCTGTACTAAGAAGACAAACCACACACAAAAGAACCAACACCAAACAGTGAGCACAGAACAACAGGAACAGAAGATGCCTTCGCTACCCCACTAAAAGTCCATCAGTTTGAGTCCAGGCCACCTCCCACCACACTTCAGCCAGCAAACAAATCCATAGACCCCAACCAACTGTGAATTGCAGAGCAAAGCCCTGTATGCACAACAGGGCACAAAGAGACTGACTCTTGTAGCTGGAAAGAATTTTAGAGGATGCTCCTTTCTTTCTCTCCAAAATAAAAGATGCTTTTTTGTTTAATATACAGGAAATATCCATCCTATGCATGCCCCCCCACTCCTTGGAGCTGTAATTCCTTCAGTACTCCCTTAAGATCTCTAATCTTTACAGTCAAGCACAAAAGCTGCTAATATAAATATTTGCAGTACTATCATATGCTGGAGAGCCTTGAGTGATGAACTGCTCTGCAATTTGCAGCCCACTAGCTGTGGGTGCTGTTTCCATTATACAGAAGGAATGTGGTAGTCTGACAGAAAGTATTAAACAAAGGGAAGGTTTTACACAGTGCTAAGTACAAGGTTTTGCCACTTCAGTGCAAAATACTACAGTGTATTTGTGCTACTTCTAATGAGACAAGGATAAGTAAATCAGGGTCACCAAGCAGACCGTTCCAGTGAGTTATGAAAGTGAGAGTAACAAACTTGAATTTACAATGCATGCCCTTTAGCTAAATCTGAGATTTGTTGCAGTTATTTTGGCCTTATTAAAGTATAATATTAACGTCCATAAGAGAAAATTTGTTATTCCAACGACACCTCTATACCAAACAATGCTATATTTAGAGACAATAACTACGCTGCATTGCATAATCTGGCATTTGTACCACAAGGGAGTCATATGGCATTATTCACTAATGACAGAAAGGCTTCTGGCTCCTTTTCCTGGTGTCATAAATATTCTTTTAGAGCAAGTAAAACAGAGGGGGTGGTACAACAGAACCGCAAGTTTATTTCTTAATTGCAAATTACTGAGAATAGTTTTCAGTCCTTATCACAAGACTCACAGCACTGGAAGGAGTTAAATTCTGTCAAACTTTTAAAACCAGATCACTTCTAAAAATTCACTTTGAGGCACCTGATACTGTTTGATGCTCTCAGCACATGGCAGACGAAGGCTTAGAGCATGAGGTATCCTTAAGGTAGAACCATCACCACAGGCTGCCAGCACTGGGGATGCCGGCTGCTGCTTCGGCTCAGAAGATATTTCCCAACTGCTCCAGGACTGCACTGGTGCTGGGCTGACACATGCAATGCACAGACAGCTCTCTGCACAGTTCGCTTAAGGATCTTCTCTTCAAGAGCCTCTGGCAAGGGGAGCGTGATTAGCAGGCGACATTCATAACATCGCTGGTTAAAGAGCAGGACTAAACTTCCAAGAAAAAAATAGATTTCTGTAGTACCTGAACACTCTGATGAGGAAACGAGAAATCTGCCTGCTTTCTTCAAACTTCCCAGAAGTGTCTCCTGCTGCGTTCTCCCCCTTTTGAGAAACTTTGCCTTTGTAAGATTTGTCAGAGCAGTCCTGATCGCCTGCGCTCCTCTTCCCAACCCAGTTAAATGTAGCTTTGTCAGACTGATGACTTTTCCTCATTCTCACTTAGATTAACGCTTTGGCATTGGCCCTTAGAACTAAATCGTTTGTGATGAGATGGTCTGTAACAGACTTCTCCCGCAGGAGGTCTCTTATTTCTTTCCCCCAGTCAGTACCCTGTTACATTAAATAGATTTGATAGCAAAAACAAAAAAAAAAAAACAAAAAAAAAATCCACCCTTCCCCCAAACTAAGCAGGTAGTATTCCTACGCAACTGCAGAACAATCTCAAGTCCATCAGCATCACCAGGAACCTGTTTTTTCCAGTGGGTTGCTTTGCAAATTAGGAGCCATGGGTGCCTCTCAGAGGTTCCTGGCCCAGATCCATTCCACCAGCTACAGGTGCACAGCCCAGGGGTGGACATAGAAAACAACAGCACAAGAATCACACATCATCTCCAAATTCCACCAAAAAATCCCCACATAACATTCTTCTCTGTAAACCCCATGGGAACAACATCTAAGAAAGTGCAGGTATCCGTGAAGTTGAGAGTTTGCTACTCTAAACCACAACTCTGGAGCCTTTAAGGCTTGATAGCACTTCTAACTCCTCCCGTTCTGGCATTTACTTCCTTCCACTCTTGGCTCTTCAGAAATCTTGGCAAACTTCCTTCAAAACACAGGAGATGCTTTTGAGGGATCTGGATGGGTGGTGATGTCGTATCCAGGCTATCAGCATCTTTGGTTCAGGAATTCACTTTTCCTCCCAGAACACTATAAAGGCATCCCACATTTTATGTGCCTCTTAGCTTTGTCATTTTTTCTTCAAAGATGTCAAAAAAGAGCCTGACAAACATTGAATTTATGTTTCTTGTCATGCATAAAAGAAGAGCATCCTACCTGGCCACTGTCCTGAAAAGACACACACAAATGGCAAGATTTGGACCCAGCTTAGAGAAGTCTGCTCTAAGAACTTAGGGGGCTGGGAAGATAATTTCTGGAGCTGCTTCTCATTAAGATACAAGTATGCAATAAAATGGAATGCAGAAAATTAAATTTCCATGGTTTGTGGCATTTTGCCATTTACCTTCAAGTTTTGGAAAAAAAACAAAAGCCAACAACAAACAGCAGAAAATGATAATGAAAAGAAACACAACCACAAGACTTCATGAAACAGTGTGGCACTGAACAACAGAGGGCAAACATTTTTGAGCTCTGATCAATGCTCACAGCACTTTTCCCATCAGCTCCTGAGCAGATATCCTCACACCACAAACCCGAGAGGGATCAATCATTCATCGCTGAGTTTTGTGGAGTTCAGGTTAGAAAATGGCATTCAGCCTCCCCCTCCTTGCAAAAAGTCACTTCTCTTCATAGAAAAGATTTCTGTAACACTGTAAGAAGTATATTTTATAGAGCAGAACTGCTCTGCCACAGATAAATACATATTTTTTACACTTTCCATGCTCTGGGTAACACATCAAGGCATTTTATAGACACCAGGTCAGCGCTGACACGTAACCATCGAAACCATGGCACAGAAAGGAACAACCCAGCTCAACTCTGCCCAAATGTAGGAAGCGAAGACATATTGCAACACACCGAAAGTTCCACAGCCCTTTCAATAGAGAAAACACATTTACATCAATTTTGGCAGTAATATGAGGTTGAAAGAACTATAAATTGCACATGAACTTAAGTACCAAGGAACCAATAGCCACCTGAAATTATTTTGTCCATTCTGCATGGAAGCTGCAGAAAAGAAAGCTGAGCAAGAGCACAAACAGAGAAGAATCTGCATCTTAGACCTCCTTCTGTCCCAGCTGTGAGAAGCTGGGCTGCCTTCAGCCAAATGCTGGACCAGAAAATGAAGGCTGCCCCAGCACTGTGCAGGATGCTGCAGGCACCCTTCACTTCTCTCATCATTAACAACATGTATTCGGATGAAACACCACCACTGTGATCTGCTCTACTGGGCACAAAATAGGATTCAAAAAATTCTTATGCATATTGGCAGACATGTATTTTACACAAAGGTGGTTTCCAGTCAGGTCACAACGCCATCTTAAACTCAGAGGAAGATCTTGCAGTTAAGTTATAAACCCCTGAAAGCAGCATTTTATAATGGAAGTGCTGATCCAAGCTTAACCAGAGCAGCAAGAAGAATGCCACACACTACAGAAATAAAAGTGAACCACAAAGCAGTTAAGATTTGATTACTACAAAATACCTGGGCTTAAAATTTTGATTCATACCTTTTTTTTTTTTAATTACTTCTCATGACCTCGAGATACTTTTCGGACAGACGTCTGGGGAATTACATCAAAGATCCTTTTTGCAACTTTGGAATACTGCACTAATGTGTTCGGTGGTTTCCTTCCAGCATAGAAGATGAGACTTTGAAAGTTCCTTGGTCTACTTGTAAATAACAGTGTGAAGCAGAGCTTGCAATTAAAGAGAAACCCCTTCTCTAAACTCCAGCCAACCAAAACTGAGATGCACAGGGGTAATACAAAAAAAGGAAAAGAAAAACCTCCCAAGATTTCAAAGATGCCTGGTAGGAATATTCCTTAATTGAGCCATGCTTTTGAGCTGCATAGAATTGTTCTTATTAAAAATTAAATAAGAACAGAGAAGAACACAGGAGCTTTTGAGAGATTAGAGCTTTGCAAGATTTACTTAAAAGGTTTCTATTAGACTTCAGGGGTTCTCACACATATGAGAAAGCTCACCTACACAAACCAGCTGGAAAAGCTGTGATCCTACCTATGAGAACCATAATTGATTGGAAATAATTTTATTTCTTCTTTACCAGTACAGTAGCACTGTTTGTGTGGAATCCATATCTATTCTTTTTCTCCAAACAACCATCACAGATTTTAAACTCCACACATTCATCCTTAACCCACGTTTCTTCTTGATAGCCCCTATCTAACTAGATGAGAAGCAGGTCTCTTTGTTTCCCACCTGACATCTGACATGAGCTGCATTTTGGGCTGATCACATCACGGGCTGCTCAGATGTTGTGAAGTGCCCAAAGTGATGCTGGCCACACTGAGAACCACCACACCCCCAGGACTCAGAGCTGCTGCCTCTGCTGAAAACGTGTGTGTGAATGGGATATCAAGAGTGGCTGAAGGATCTTGCTGCAAATGCAGGTTCTTATGGGATTTTATCACTTTTCTTCAGTCAAACTGCAGGTTTGCTTTGAAATCCTTAAATACACCACCTGCTACCTTATTTTGGAATCCACCTGCAAAAATGGAGCCTCGAGATTCATCAGATGGGGACAAAAAAGTGTTCTCAGTTCTTTGGCTTCCATCTGTGCTAACCCTGCTTTAGCAGGCACACCTTCTGCACCATGCCAAGCTTTCATGTCTTGGCAGACTTTGGGGATTTCACAAATGAAACACTTAATACTTCTGGGCAACCTGAGGAGCTTTGCTGATCTTTGTTCATATTATGTTTCGAGCTCATTCAAGTTGGCTCACAGACCAATTTCCCATTAGGTTTTTATCAAAATCTCAAATGACACATTACTAACCTATTCTCCTCCTTGCGAAGCTATTACATAATTTAAAAGAACTAATCTTGACTCCCACATAACTATCAATGGGCATAAGAAGCTACGAAAGATGATACTGAGCATGGCTTGGATTGATGATATAGACGTTAAAAAGGAGAAAAAAATACTGCTAATAGGCTCGATATCTACTGATGTAACAGAGATATAAAAGCTTTATTCCATGCTTTGTTTAAAAGCGCACACTTCAATCATCAATCAGCAAATTGCAGAAGATTGCTAAAAAAGAAAAACAGAAAAAGCGAATACGAAGGATCTCACACCAGTTTCTGGAGAACAGCCTTCCAGGCCACTCTGCTTCCCAGCAAAGCCAGCAGCCCACCTGGCTGCAGTTCTCCAGCAGCTCGCAGAGCTCTCAGAGGCTGCAGCAGCTCTGCCTGTCCCACACGCATTTTCTAACACTGCAAGCTGACCAGCAGCAAACACAAACAGCTCCTTGCTGCCCCTGCTGTGGTAGTCTGAAATCTCCATTACAAGGGAGACTGAGGTATAAGGGAGGAAAATTGGTCAACCCAGGTTCTTCCCACAACTGGGAAGGTGCTGTTCAGCCAGCACAGAGGATGCAGAGACTGCAAGTCCAGCTATTTTCAGCTCAGCAAGGATTTACTGACTGATATCTGTGACCTCTACCCCTAAAACACAAAAGCGATTACAAGCAAGTTAGAGGGAAGACAAGGCTGCCACTCCTGTGCTCAGACCTTCTGGGAGCCACGTTACATCACAGCCCATCCTTCTGGGAACAGCACTGCAGAACTGTTGGCATCTCTGCTTTCTAGGGACTAGATCTGAGCAAAAAACCAAAAAGAGTAATTTCATCTGCCCCGATTTAAGCTTTCTGTACTTATGCTACTTTTATTAGCACATCATGGTTTGATTTCATTGCCTTAATTCATTACAATATATTCTGTGATCTTTAAATGGGAAAAATAAGAATAATTTACAAAATAATTGAAAGATATGACACGGTTGGAAATGGAAGGGAACTGAAGGTAAGAGAGCTCAGCAACTTAGGTGAAGGTTCACAATGCATTTCAGTAAGGACAGCAGACGACTCCAAGAGGGCTTTGGATGCAGAGCAGCCCAGTCACTGACAACTCAGCCCTGCAGAGGATTGATGCTGACAATCACATCATAAACAACAAGGAGGCATTACTTTTGGAGCAGCCCTGACAGATCTTTTTACCTGAGAGCTTATTTTTACGCTAACTTCAGTTTATGAACATTTTCATAATCAAATGCTAAATGGATCAGTACATACTGACACACCAGGAAGGGCCAAGTGTATTGGCTACTCTGCGTATGGTAGCAGCATTTTTAATTCCCTCTTCCCAGCAAAGTCAGCAGCTACAATAGTTTTGTTAGGTAAAAGCATCCATTATATTTTAAGCGTTGACTAACCACAAAATCCTGCCAAAGTAAATGAAGGCTAGCAGAACTTTGTGGGGCTCCTCAAGTACTCTGCTCCTGTGAAGCTGACTGTGGCTTAGCACTTATTTATAGAAGGGCTACTTGCTAATGCAAACCTCCTTCTCCCTCTAACACTTGGTGCTCTCTGTTTAGGGTCACCAGTTGCTCAGTCAACAGTGTTTAATTGTTTACTGACACGGCATTAGCCTCAAATCACTTCCACTGTACACGTACACTGGGATAGCATACATGAAGGGAATATATCAACACTGTGCATAACAGATACAAATCTAACAGGCAAAGACTCCAACTGCTGCTGCCACTCATTTTGATAAAATACTAGCCATGAATAATTAGTATTCATTTGCTCTAATTAAGGAATATAGATAATGGAAGCTGGATTTAGAAAATCCAGTGAAGCAGTTTTCTGAGTGCCGCCATGCTCAGGCTGGATCCCACAGTTCCCCTGTATTCCCCTTAAATGTTGCCTCTTCACTAATTCCCCTATATTCTCATGAATGACTGCAATGCTCATTAGAAAGTTTGAATTTACAGTGCAACAGAACAATCTTTTTCATCTGAACTGTGAAGTGGTAAAAACTAATCTCAAAAAAACAAAACTTCCAAAATAAGAAAATAAGAAAAGCTTATCTCATATTCCACATTTTTGCTCCCCTCCATAAGATACCTGCTGGGAGGAGGTCAAATCACACACTAAGCACTTCTAAAGGGCTTAATAACACAATCAGGTTTGATGTGAAAATGGTCATAGATTCTGCTCCACGGTAGTGTTAGTTGGCTCAGCTATAAAATATCTATATCTCTGTATCAATGATAGATGACCCAGTATAATAAAAGATCTTGACTTGCGTGTATGTTAACAATTAATGGGATGTATAATGTATCACATACTGTGTGTGGAAGGTAATAAAGAGGTGTAAATGAGAATTACACTGGTTAATTGGTGTCATTAATGGTTCCTTTGTTCTGCTAGCAAAGCAGTATCTTACTCCAAAGACGACATTGTAGGGCTGACTGCAGGCTCCAAGTCAAGAGTTGAGATGAGTTAAAAATGTCAGCTCAGCCACAACATCGCTTTTCCAAGGATGCCTCCTGACACAAAACCCGCTCAAACCCGGTCAGTCCTGCCTGTCAAACACACTGGTTTCCTTCCCCCATCACTGCCCTTCAGACCGTGCCCACACTCCCAAGGATCCCTGCAGCACAGCACGAGCAGACCGGATGGATGCTGTGCTCTCCAGGCAGGCATTGCACTCACTATTTCCTACCCTCCTTCATAAAGCTTAGTCATCTTCTGATTGCCCCTGCCTAGCCTTTCTCCCCCCACGTAGCACAAGCAGTATATCACTCACATGATATCTGTGATAACCAACTCTTCCTCCTTTTTAATATCTTATAGATTCGACCTGTTCTGTGATGCCACTCACAGCTGTGCCGCTCATGGCAGCCATGGCAGGGAGGAGAGGGCAAGCACTCACAAGGGCAGCAGTGCCACAGGAGAGATGTTCCTCTGAGAGCAAAGCAGCACCATGCAGCACAAGCCAGAGCAAGGGATGACAGCGACAATGAAAACCAGAAGCTGCTGATTTTGGTATTCAGAACACACAGGCCTACATGCAGGTGCTGCTGCACCTTGCTGAGCAGGACATCACTTACATCTGGGCAGACCATTGAGAAAAATATACTGAACTTCAAAGAGCTTCAATAAGTCACTGCACATGGAATTATCTTGTGGCTTCTTGTAAGTTCACATTATCTTCCATGAATCTAGCTGTGAGCAGAAGACAGCACAGAAGAATCACTGCTTCTAAGAATAAAGATGGAGGAAGCATAAAGGTTCCCAGACCAGGACAGAACATAGGCACAGAGACAGAAACTCTGTATGTCATCACAGCGATGTTGGTTTTTTTTTGTTATTTGTAAGACCAGATTCACTGCACTTGGTAAATTAAATCCTATGAACATCAGCTGGCTAGAAACTTGTGTAATGCTTTTATGAAGGACACTCGGAACATATTATGAAAGATTGGTATAATTCCAGCTATTGTGAGATAGAAGGCATTGAACAGCTTCACCCGCTTCAGAGAGGAAACTGGTACCTGGGAGAGAAAGCCAGGTTTCCAAGCTCTACACTATCCTCAGGGATGTGTTGCTATCCCTCTGTGAGGAAAGAAAGCACAGGAAAACACAAAGCCCTGCAAAACCTCTGTCATTTCAGTACAAATCCACCAGGCAGTGGTTCTTACCCAAGAGCTTGGGAAAAGAGCCAGCATACATAGATCACTTTAAGGTGAAATCCACTAACCACACAAGAAAATATTTAGCAATTATAATAAAAGATACCTTTTTAACGAGTGACTTTAATTAGCTCTACAGGGCTGTAAATCAAGCTGCGCAGGATGTTTTCCAAAAAACGAAGTGCTAAGCCACTGAATTTAAATGGTCTGACAAATGATGGGCCATATACTGCCCACTGACATCATCAGGAGCTCTGCAGTGGATTTAAGGCAACACAGAACTCTATAAAATCACTATCACATTCAGGTTTTTGATTTTTACATTCTTCTTCAGTATTTCTGTGTTAATTTAGTGCTTGTAGGAAATGCCATGTCCTTTGCGAGCCGAAGCATAAGCTCAGCAATTAACATAAGCCTCCAGATATGCTTCTAAGTTTGCCTTTCAATGCTTGTGATGGATGGAGGTATGCTACACCAGCAGGCTCAGCCTGACGCTAAATCCATGGTCCTGTGGATGTGTGCCACTTCAGAGAGCGGGCAGAGAAGTCTCCCCAAGCCTGCACCTACCTGATCTCCAGACATGGAGGGAGATGCACTCAGTTTGGTTCACTGAATCCACTGTAGTGACAGCTGGGAAAGACAAGTGTGAAGGGTATTTAATGCACACAATTCTGACTGAAAGCTTCATGCTTAATCTTAAAGTCACCAAGCTTAACAAGTTTTTTTTCTTAGATATACATCTAAAGCAGTGACAGACCATACAACAATCATTTCTTTTTCAAGTATACCATCACCCCAGGGTGGCAGCTGCTTGCTGCATGTCCCAGCAATGAAGGATGCCATTTACCCACAGAAGGAGCATCTCCATTTTTTTCAAAGCAGTTTAGTCACTGCTCCGACCACCACTGCCAGATCCAAGTTACTTAGATTGTTAGTTTACCCTCTCAGAAGTGGCCCAGACACACTAGAAATTTAACTGTCATCATTACTTGTAGGAAACTAACTGAATAATAATGAACCATTGCACAGATGAAAGCAGACTTCGGTAAGTGTAGTTAAGTCACTTCTGTAACAAGTTGCTGCTGGAATTGACTCCTGAAGAGCACGGTGCTGTCATTCTCACCAATTCTTCCCTGCTTCACTTCCACTTAGAGCCAGCCTTGTACCCCAAACCAGTATAACCCACATCTGACTGCAGAGCAGTAACTGTGGCACATCTCACACCACAGACAACTGCAGGTTTTTAAATTTTTAGAGCATTTTGAGTGCATCATTTCCCTTGAACAAATTTGCATAACTAAAAGCAAACAGGCAGTATAAAAATGCATTTGTGTGATCATCATTTTAAGGGGTTGACTAAAACCTTTTGAGGGAGACAAATGCAGAGGGAACGTGGCTGATTTATGCGGATGACAGATTCTCTAACTACTCCGTCTTGGCATATTCTGAGCTCACTGTTCCCATCACCACTGGTAAACACCCCTGATAAGTATTTCTCTTTTGACCTGTATACTTACATTTCATTAGCATACAGCACACACGAACCAATATCAGAGCAATTTATCCAAACCCAAGTTTTGTTGAGAGGTAGAAGTTGCATAAAAAACTGAAAACTAGATATAAAATACAGCTGCGCTCCACATAGCTTAA
This sequence comes from Centrocercus urophasianus, assembly GCF_019232065.1. NCBI lineage: Eukaryota > Metazoa > Chordata > Aves > Galliformes > Phasianidae > Centrocercus > Centrocercus urophasianus. The sequence continues at coordinate 1,054,183 of NW_024885044.1, forward strand.
GCTTAAACAAAAAGCTTGAGCTTCTTTAAAATCAAGATGATATCAGCTTTTATAACATACTCCCTGCTTACTGTCTCCCCTCCTTTCTTCCCTTCCCTCTCAAACACCCCCTGCCAACAGGCAGCCCTCTCAGACCTCCACACCTATGGGCTCCCACAAACCATAGCAGCCTCCCCCAGGCAGGAGTGCAGCTCACACACATCCTGAGCGGTTCTCTCCCCTCTTCCCAGGCTCTGAGAACAGTCATCTCCGACTCTGCCAGAGGTAAACCACATTCAGAGGACAGAAATAACAATCGTCACACTCAGGACGTCACAGAGTGCTTTATTATTACTCCTAGTCAGCCTATCAGGAAACAACCTCTACATACAGTAGCAGAAAAGCACAGCATCAAGCGAGTAACCAGAGGCTAATCCCGAGCAACCTCTGTTGTCTCACCTCCATTCTGAAAGGATGAGTTTCTAACAGTAAGACCAGAAGGATGTTTGGATATCCTTCCATCCTTCCTTGTGGTTAGGCTTTCACTCCTACGGTCCTCAAGGAAAATATTTCTACTGATCTCACCCTGCCCCTCAGAGTATCCCAAAATTCCAGCTCCGTTTAGTTGCCATTGACTCCTTCCCAGAGCTCAGCTCTAAGAGCACATCACTCTGCCTCAGAAATCAGGGAAAGATTTGAAAGTAAAGCAGCAAGCCGTACAGGAAGGTTCACAGGTGACAGGTGCATCACAATATATTTTATCCTCTATGCAAAGGAATATCCCCACTAATACTGATAAGAAACCAGAGGCAGAAACACACATTTGTTTGCCTATAAATCCTTTTCAAATTCAGGAAATAAGCGTGCCAGCATTGTTTCCACAGACATCTTAGACTTAGATGACACAATGAAGAGCAGAGCGCTCTGACTGGGAAATCACTTCTGTTTCAGGGAGGCCATTTCTTTGAAGCAAAGAACCTGAAAGTTTATGACGTCCGCCAGAAATGAGTAGTAATTTATTCCTTGTAGAGTCGTCTGTACTCTGAAGTGCGTGGGCCATAGGATGAAAGCCTGGACCCACCCCAGTTAATAACAGAGCTGTTTAAAAGTGTCTTAGCCTCTGTAATTTAGAGTCTACAAGCAGATACTGGACCCAAAAAATGTAATTCAAACTTCAGAGAGGAATCAGGTTGGAATCTTGTCACTGATCTGAGGAATCTCTTAAACTACATGGAAGTGGCTGCAGTGCTGCACTTCTCCAGAGACACCCGCAAATAACGCCCATTAATTAATAAGATGTTCAGAAAGCTGCAATAAAAACACTCAGAAGCACCACCAAGCTCACAGACACTGGACAAACACCAAAATATAAGAAAAAGCGCAAAGTAAAGCATTTATTTCTATGGGGAAACAAAGAGGGTCTCAGTCAGAGGAGCTCAGGATGACAGCAGTGCCCCATAGGAGGACAAACCTCCTGCACCAAGAATACAGCCTGCTTGGAATTAGCATCAATCTCACAGTGTATTAAAGCACCAGAAGATGAGGGTAGCTATGGTAATTCTAGCACTTTATTAAACACCAGACAAATTGAAGAGTACATTTCCTGCTTTCTGAAAGAAATGAATGATATCTTCTGATTGGGGAACGCTGAGGGCAAAGGAAGCTGACTGGAACGGCTTAAAACAGCACCGCAGTGCATTTATCAGGACACTTAGTGTGGCTTTCCACGGGAAAAGGGTGGAAGGAGAAGGGGGGAGTGATTTTTATTACTGAAATTAATTTCATTGCAGTGCTAACTAACCCTCTTCCCCCCAGAATCACACACAAATAAAGAAAAATGACCAGGAGAGCTTTCTCTCTTTGCAGCTCCTCGGCACTCGGTTGTGTTTTCAGAAGCTAGATCTGAGCTCTGCGCCATTCTTCTGCCCAGCAAACCACGGCACGGAAAACAGATAAAGAACCAAGAATCAGATTAAGAAAAACACATTTATATTTTGACTGGGTTTTATTTTTAACATAAAACATCTTGAAAAAAAGTTTCATGATTTAGCATTTATGAATGACTAGATTTTAAGGGAATTGTAATATTTTTTTTAGGGTATTTCAGTTCTATGAGTTATTTCTTGTAGATTCAGATAATGACATTATAAATCTTTCTGTGGAGGCAATTACTAAGGCAGAAATGGCCTATTCCCCATTGGCTTTTAGGCTCAGCTTACTGACATATTACAAGCAGGCTTACCATGGTCATTAAAAACTGATCTGGGATTTATTGTACCTCTTTAAACTCTCAGTACTTTGAAAAGTATTGAACAGAAAGGAATACAAGGTGAAGTTACAAAGAGATTCAATGAAGCAATCAGGGGAAAAATGGGCTTAATTTATCCCAGCAAGGCCCACCAGAAGTGCCACAAAAATATTTGAAATTGAGCTTTGAGTCCTTAATAGAGATCACTCACAATAGCTATTAATCATATTGAAATGGAAACACTTTGAGCAGAGGGTTTGGAAACAGAGAGGACATCAACACAAGATTACAGGGCAGAAAACAAAGCCAAGATTTTGACTGCCAATACAACAAAACAGCTGCCCAATGCAGGACATGAGAATGGAAATATACAGCTACAGCAACTTCTCCTGTCTGGATCCCAGTCACCTGCAGAGCAAGCAGGAATTTTATCCATCCCCTCTCTTAACATCAGACCTCAGATCAGTGCACTGTACTCTCATTTCAGGGCGATCCAGCAGTAGGGCAGACACTTGAAAATATGCCTGAGAGCACAAAAGGATCTACATACAAGCCAGAATGAGAGAAAAAAATCTAACTACCACCGGATCTGAGCAGGACTGGCGTACTCGTTAGCAGGCAAAGGTCAGTGACAACATTTCTGTTCCATCCCCTGTCAGTTAACCTTCAGTTCCAGGTTGCCAATGACAGAAGCTGCATCCCCAGAGCCCCATCGGTCCCAAACCACTTACAGCTCCTGCTCTGCTGGGACAAAACGTGGGTAGAGGGTTTAGAGCACTTGGGAGATTAAATATCTTCCCCTTCTATGGCTTCTGTCCCTTAGTTTAAAGCTGCCTTCACAGGAAAGAATTGCTGCTTGAGGAAGCTTCCTTGTGGCTGCGTTTTACACTCTCCTAGGGTCATCAGCAAGGATTCCATTCATTTTCATGGAAAAAATACCAAGGGTGACTGGTGCCTCAATGTGTTCTATGGCTTTACAAAAAACACCATTATTTGTACATTACTGTAAGTAAATGATCAAACTCTCAGTCCTATCAATAATTCTGTTACTAACCACAACTGTCTGGAAAAGTATGTATTTCTGAGATCCATCTTCGAGCCTGATTCTCAAGAATGTGTTATTTTGGATATCTTTTCTAGAAAGCTCTAAGCGTCAGATTTTCAATAAAAATGGCAGTTTGGCACCTGAAAACCATACTACAGATGCATGAAGGCTGCTTGCCTAAGAACTGAGTTTCACTTCTGGTTTGTAAGTCATCTGCTTTATCAAGGCGATTGTGACAGGTGTATGCATATTTTAATGGTGTACAGTATGTTAAGATGATCAACATTCATTTTAAATGCATGCTTATATATAAACATTTATTTCGTACTTGAAACCAGGTTATTCCAGGTAGTCTAAAGCCACAGCCTTCTCAGTAAGCTGCATTTTCAAGAGAGATTTGTCACTCTAGAATTCTCTTTACTTTTCACCAGGAATAAACTGAACTGTATTTGAAAATAATGGCTTTAATTATAATTGGCATATCTGAGCCTACAGCCAGTGCCAGTCACTTCAGTAAGTGACATTACTTACGACACTGGCAAGATCAGAGTCTTTTATCACTTTTTTTTTTTTTTTAAATTTTTAATAGAAGACCAATTTCCAACCTTCTCTAATATCTGATTATCTCTGGATAACTAAAGATGGGTAAAGATACAGGCTGACATCCAGAACTGACCTCCACTGGTAATCCCTAAGAATCCACGTTATTCAGAATACAGAGCCTTCCCAAGATGAATAGAAATTACAAGATTTACATTCACTTTCACTAACGCAGCTGTCATATGATTTCTGTACATAAATCAGGGATGAGGAAACCTACGCCCCAGAAGTAGGCACAGCCCATGACCCCAAGTCGTATTTTTGGTGCATGTTAACATAACACCCACCAAAAGTGCCTGACAGACCTATTCATCACTGCTAAAACTGTGAAGTATTTGATAGTGCAAGTAGCATAGAATTACACCACAGCCCAGAGGACGGGGGAGAAGGGAGGGAGCCAGCAGAGGCTGGGCATCTCTGTGCTGGGTGCAGCACCAACAGGTTGGATTAGATGAGGGGTGTAGCATTGTATTATCCTGCCCTTCTTCTTCCTCCTTGTGTATTTGTCCTGTTAGGCAGCTCAGCACAGGATTACATTCATTATAGATTTCTGCAAAGCTAACACAGTTAATGATTAAGAAAGAATGGAACAGCACAGGTTTGTTCTTAGCTAAGTAAATTCACACCTTCCACTATATTTCAACAGTGGGATAAAGTACACTCTCAGCAAGTTTGAAGATGACACCAAGCTGTGTTGTGCAGGCAACATGCCCAAGGGATAGGATGCCATCCATGGAGCCCTCAACAGGCTGAGCAGTGGGCCCAGCCTCATGAGGTTCAACAAATCCAAGTGCAAGGTCCTGTACCTGGGTCATGGTAACTACCACTATCAATATGAGCTAGGAAACAGAAGGATTGCAAGCTAAGGGTTCTGCTTTTAGCAGGGATGCTGGACTCAATCTCCAGATGTTCCTTCCAACCCATACAATTCTGTGCAGGGGAGTCAGACCAGATGACCCTTAAAGGTCTCTTCCAACTCAAATAATTCTATGATTATATGATATGCAGAATTTGTCTAAAGCACTCTGTTAAGACAAAGCTCATTCAGATTTGCTCTTCCTCCTCAGAACCTACATGCATTGATTTACACTTTAGTAGTAATAACTTCAGCTATTAGAATGCTCTTAGTATCCTTTTAAAATTGGCTTCAAGCATTTGGGGAGTCATTGTCAGCCCATCCAGAAAGCAGATGAAGAGATCCTATGGCACAGTAATATTCTGTAGAAACACCAGTCAAGAGGTGATGTATTTCCCATAACTCTTGCATTGTGGGCATTCCGATAACATGTGGACAAAGCCTTCCAGAACATATATTACATCACCAGCCCCTTTATTATTATTATTCAAAACACCAGCAGAGTGAACCCCATTCAGAGTCCAGATGACCTGCAATGTGGTTTTGCTTTTAGAGAATACTTTGATTGCCCAGCAAGTATTTTAACTGCTTTACCAGCATTATCCCAACACAAACGGGAAAAGCAACAAATAATCTGGGGCTTGGGAAGTTTATTTCAGGATGTTCATCTAAATACATCATGATGTTCTCAGGAGTGCTTGGAACTGAGCAAACTGAAGTTTCTTTAGGGTTCTTACTGTGAACTTCATAGATTTGCTCATCTTGATACCATATGGAAAGTGTTCTAGCACTTCAGGAGACTCAAAGATTCCTGCTAATCTCATCTCTAGGGCATGTTACAACTTCCAAGTGTCAACTGATACCTTCTGTAAGGAAACTAGATGACCTCTAGAAGTCCATTTCAACTTAAGTTGTTCCATGATTCTACAAGCATTCAAGCATTTTGCATCATTGCCTTCTGACAGAATTTTACCTCATTAAATCCAAAATACGGCTTACTGTAGGAAGAGAGTTGCATGAGTCTGATAATCCAGGGAGCCAATAAAAAGCATAAGGAGTCACCAGATGTTCTATAAGTTGGTTGTAAGTAATAGAATTCAAAGTAAAGAAAATGGTTAATAGGCCACCTACCAGAAAAAAAGCCCATCTCAGTGAAATTACTGGGGAAATAGACTAAAGAGATGTTATTTCTACAAAAATGTGATCACAGCACTGCAGTCAAGACCAATAGGACTCATGGTGATCCACTGAGCAGCTCTTATTTGTGAGAGACTTACCTACATAAAAGATGCTTTGAGTTTATACAATAACCCCATTAATCTGGAATCAGCTTCCACATCCATCTCTGAAAACAGCTTGAGTGTTGCTATCTTTGCACATCTCAGGCATCTTTAACTCATCTTGTTCTGTTTAGATACTGGTACAATAGTCTAATAGAAATATATGAGGGAGTTCAGCATTACACCATATTGTCACTGGGGAAAGATAACCACAGGTAGTGAAGGGGAGTGGTTTCCATCTTCACATTGTCTTTGTGTTGTTCTTTCAACCTTATCTTGATGCTTGTCCCATGCCAGATTCAAACTACATAACAGGCTCCAAACTGCAAGAAAATGAGTGACAAATAGCAGCAGTAAAGCTCATTTCACACGGATTGTAGTAACACAGTTTTATAAGATGGCCTTAAAAATTAAGTTACATAAAAACACCACTGCAACCCAAACCATGGAGCAGTATGTAGGGCATAAGTAACAGCCAGATGAGGCCGTTACATACAGTACTTTCTCTCTGACCTCAGTTCATTAGAGAGAAGCCACTGATTCAAGCTACCTAACCTCCTCCAGAGCAACAGTTCATAACAGCGTGCCAGAGCTGTGACTACCTGGAGGCATCAGGGAATTTGCTGCTACACTGTTATGGAGCAGGGAGAGGAAGAAGGGTCCTATTATTGGATCATGCAGTAGACATTGGTGCTTGAAATTTCCACTTACAGTACATTAGCTTGAGGCAGTTCATTTGCTAAAATAAAAGAAACAAAGTGTAAAATATTCACTGACTTGCTCAACAAAGCAATCAGCGAAAGAGAAAGGGAGAGAGAGGGAGGGAGCGCGATTTTTTCCTGCTATCACACTGTTGATAAATACCATTAGTATTTTAAAATTATGTCACCCATTCAGTTTAAATTTAAAGTATTAGCAGTATTATCAGTCTGTCTATCCATCTCCCTCTATTTTGTCTGTCTCCTGCTTCTATTTTGTGTGAAATTTCAAGAGATGAATCCCATTTTCTATTAATTCAATGGCTGTCATCTTGCATTGCATCACGTAGCCCAGATCACAACAATGAAATCTGCGGGTTTAAATTAATAATATTGCAGCACATCACTTTGTAAAGCATGGCATGCATCCGTATCCAGCCAGCCCAGGTGCCTTACTTCCAGCCCAATGCCTTTCATTAGCAGAATAGGTGGAGCTTCACCTGCACAGTTGCAAACTATAATTGCTAACAGAATACTCAGCCTTCATGGTGGGCAGCATTACTTTAATAGGGAGTTGAGATTTAACAAGATCTTTTTGCTTAAAAATAAAGTAGTTGGAGAAAGCTTCAGGGAATACGAGATCTCTGTTCTGAGTGGCATTTTCCACACCTACAAATATATGCTGACAGGTAACTGTATTGCATTACAATCGCCTTACATACAATGTCAGCTAAAGCTACATGGGAAGTCAGCATCTTGGAGCACACCAATGCATCACGAAACAGCTGATAGGTTTTGTTAACTATTAGAAGCACAGATATAATTTCATTATAGCCACTAACTCATAAAATGAAAGGGAAAAAAAAAACAACATTATGTGCAAATAAATCATCAGACCCACTACAAATTCAGGAAGAAAAACCATTATGCCTAAAGGAAAATAACACGCAAGATCAGAAATACATCCTATCCAACACTTACTGCTTCTATTCAGGCATGTCTCCTATTATGTTTGTCACATAGGAGAAATCTACTAGGAGGAATCTGTATTTTTATTATGTCAATATTACTGAGAAAAAAAAAAAAAAAAAAAAAAAATGTTCTTCAGAGGGCAACCTGAACTCCAAGGAACAGACGCACAGATTTCAATACCCACCTTTTCTCCCCTTTCCTCAGAGCACACTTGAGGCTGCAAGAATATTCATAAGACTTTTGATATTGGCAAACATACGAAGCATTTGGTAAGCAGACAGACACAGAACTATATGGGCTTCATTAGATAGTTGCTAATTGTCAAATAAGTACCTGCCCAACCTGCTGAGTGTAAATGCAAATGTGCCACCTTTGGAGCTGCCTTGGCATACAGCTATTGATTTATGTTTGAATGGGAGTTCAAAAACAAGTTGTCTTTTGAAGCCCTGCTATCCGAGCACGGCTCCTTTGTCCAGGTGTCTTGGGGATCTCTTGCTGCAATTTTGATCTTTGTATTCCAAAAAGCCTCAGAGAGTCAATTCAGGTAACTTAAAAGTGAGATATAATCAGAAAGGATTTGGAAATAAAGTCTTTGCCTTGTCACATTAATGCGGCCCTATCAAGTGGCAGTTTATCAAGAGGCAGCTCACAAGGTTTTAATGAGCACGCTGCCTGCTCTTGTACAATACTAATTAATCCCATTTTTTCACACTGGTGTGATTGCTTCATGAAACCCGCATTGTTTTATGCTCAGCAGCAAAGCGGGATCTCACTGATTAAATCTCCTTCCCAGAGCTGGAGTCTGACAACTGAATTATACCTTGCTCAAAATAATAATGGGTATCAGCTAATAAATACGGTTTAACACACACAAAACTATGCAGCCAAAAATCACACCACAAAATAGGAGTTTGACTTATAGGCACAGCAGTGTTTCATTAAACATCTGTATTATAATTCACTGGTTTTCCAACTGATGTAATAACTTAATTGATGAGAACAAAGACAAGCTTATTTATTCACCCAATTGCTTGCTTCTTGACTAACGTTTTTCCTTGGTGTTATTGTGGAAATAAATATGCAATATTCTTTTTATAGAAGTCTAATTTAGGCCCTTTTTTTTTCCCCTATTGAGAAGTCAACATCACAATCTGTTTCTGACAAGTTCTTGCTGCAGTGAAGCAGACCGCATTATGATAAGACAGCAGCGTGTTGTTTACCCTAATGTTCAGACATTGCAGCAAAGGTGAGAGAGGTGTGATGCTTCAGGCAGTTAATAATGAATAATTGTCTGCAAATTTACATTACAGGGTTCAAAAAGCTTGTTTTCTCTTTTCCCTTCCCCATTCTCCCACATGATTTAAAGCTCCTTCCGCTCAGGGAAGGGATAACTGCAAAGTACTAATAAGTAGCACAGCACCGTCCTCTGCAGAGTCAAATGAAGGAAGTTATAGATACACCATTATTTGGGGGAAATAAATTTTTCCTCCCCAGTGAGGAATATGAAGAGATGTTTTACTCCTTCACGCAGCACACAGCATTTTGTGGACTAACATGGGCACAACTGATGCTTCGTTTTGCTCAACAATCTCCAAAGAAAGCTATGTTACCACTTAGGATTTCCTTCAGAAAGCGCTCCCTGCAGCCAGTAAAACAGGAAAGCAATCATTAACTTTGGGTTTAATATGGATTTATATATGTAGGTTTGGATGCCCTGGGAGAAGCTGTTTATTATTTATCTCTCATTTACAACAGTGCCAGAGAAGTATGAGGAGAGGTGCGATTTTCAAGGGAGAAAGACTTACAGCCATTGCCTCCAGCACCATTAACTGAGTTCTGCAGCTAAATTCAGCAAGAGAAAAGGATGTGTAGAAATGTAAAAAACAGACAAACAAAAAACCGCACTGAAGTTACCCTTCACCTTTATGAAGTATTTCTGATCCGGAGTGTCTGTCAAAATTTAGGCCAACAGGAAAAGCACTGATAGACAAAAAGATATTTTCTCACTAATTGCTGTCCTATCATAAGTGTTTGCACTGAGCCTTGTTGTTACAGATGTTTATGTAATGAACACTTGCATAGGTTTAAAGATTACTCAGATTCCTGCCAAAAAAGAGGCTCAATAACTTGGAAGAAATATATTCAAATAGAAAAAATGGATGAGAAGGTGCAATGAGGTAAGGCACGGAATAAAAAAAATAGAACTTTAAATTGTGGTGCTTTTCAGTAGTTATCAAAACCAGGGACATAACTTTGGAAAAAAATTCCTTTTTTTTTTTCCCTAATTACTCCAGTTTCATTCCTGTTACTGCAGTGCAGCTTAAGGCTCTCAAGTCCTCACCAAAAGCTGCAGCTGACACAGCAGCAATACCCTGAGCTCTCAGCCATGCTTTCTTCCAGGTATTCCCCCCAGACAAGATTATTCACAACTGCGCAGCACGAGCACATTGTCTGTGCATGGTTGTACCAATCACCATTTTTCACCTGTCGCTTCTGGCAGTGGCACTGCCTTATTATTTCACTGGGCGTGATTTTTCACTCCTGAACACGCAGGCACTTAGACTTCTACTAGAAGACTGGAAAAGGATATAAAGGCTAACAAAGCAGAACGCTTCTCTCCTGGTTCATAGCTGGCTTGCAGAGGTAGAAATTCCTGGGGAAATCAGGCACTATTTCTATCCTCATGATTGTCATAACTGTATGACAGATCAAGCTATAGTTAGATCGTGACCTATGTCTGATATTAGAATTCAATTCATAGAACTGATGTTCCATATGAGATAAAAATAATTAAAAAGAGTAATTCATTTATATTAGACAAAGAATATTAACCACGTGCAACAATGATGTCTCCACGTATGTATGACATACACACTGGAATAAAAACACCCAAAGAACTTATTTATGCTTTCATATACAAAAGTGCATGAAGGATCTGGGTACTTCCGGGTAACAGATGCAAACAATTGAAAGTAGATGTTTCTAAGAGTGGAAGGATATGCACTTATCACCAAATATAAAAGCTACCACATTATTTCCTAATAATTTTGTTGAGAAAAAAATCCCTCTCTTCTTCTAGAGAATCTAATTATTCAGTGACAGCAGTTGGCTGACTTGGGCACAACACAACATGTCAATTTTCAGTTGCTTACACAGTATCACAGAAACTGTTAGAAATTGTTTTGAAATCTGGCATACTTTTCAGTCATCCTAATTCCTCCAAGTGAGCCAAACCTGATTACATTTGGCTCACCCACAAAAGATCTGCAAGATGGGGAGAAGAACGAGTAGGAAAAGGAATCAGAACTCCACGAGATTTCCACCCTCTGCCTTCAGCAAGGGCCCACTAACAGCGATCTCCTCTGCTACCTGAAACCATATGGACTTTCATTTTTCCTAAATCAGTAGGAAATGCTTAAATGACTTACTTTTAAGGAGTACTTTAGTATACATTATGTCCATAAAATGAGATTATAATCTACCTATGAAGTGGTAACTCCCCCCACCCAATTTTAGGGAGTAGAATGCAAAGATGTTCTCATTATCTCTCAAAATCTGTGCAAAACCACCCTCCCCTGTGATAACACGTGGTGCATCCCAGCTACAACATGACAGCAGTTACAATGGAAACATCCTTCCCACATTCAGCACATACAGGTTATTTCTGGAATAGCCAGCTCTGGAACACAGTAAGCACAGGATGTGAGCAGGTAAAGAGCTCCTAGCCTCAATGTCTCAATACAGCAGATGAACACCTTGCCCTTCATATAGGAAGCATTCCACCTCTCACAAGGAGAAGTAACTCACTCTAGCTCTTTCAAATGTAGCTACAGGATTTAGACACATACAATTTACATATAATATGTATTTGTAGGCTTTTTTTTGACAGACCAATGGAAAGAACACAAAGGCCATTATTCAAATGTTTATGGGACCCTTTTTAGCTGATGGACTCACATCTAGAATCTGTGAACATCAACAAGGTAATTTTCAACTATATTAAAACTACATCATTCAGTTCAAATCTTCCAGGATTCTTCTGCAAAGCAAATAAGATTTTCCCAGGGAACACAGCCCACATTACCTGAGAAGTTCTCAGGTTCCCCAAGTGTTTGAAATTTTTTTGGAACAAGGATTCATAGCTGTGACCCCAGTGACCAAATTCCCACCATACAGACAGAAGTATTCAGAATGGCCTGATTTTAATGCAGTTACCCATCTTCCCCAAGATAATGCTGATTTTTATTTATTTTACGCACTGGATTTTGTGAAGAGCACTAGTTGCAATGAAGTACAGACTTAGAAGTGGATGGTTTGAAAGTTTGTGTTTTTATTTAGATCTGTGTAACTATGTAGAGTCCTCTGGACAAGAGAGATGTGCCCCTGCTAACACACATCCAGGGAAGGGCCATAAAAACACTCCAAGGGACAGCACACCTCCCTATCAGGGCAGGCTGGGGCAGGTAGGCTGGCAGAAGAGGCTCTGGGGGAGCTGAGAGCAGCCTGCCAGCATCTGAAGGGGCTGTAGAAAAAGAAGGGGACAGAACCTTTGTTGCAGGACAAGGGGAAAAAGGGGAAACTGTTTCAAACGAAACCAGGGGAGATTTAGACTGTACCCAATGAAGAGCTTACAGCAGGGACAGCAAAGCATGGGCCACAGGTTGCCCAGAAAGGTGGCAGTGCCCCATCCCTGCAGATACCCAAGGTCAGGCTGGATGTGGCTCTGAGCACTGATGGAGCTGTGGGTGCCCCATTCACTGCAGACAGCCAAACTAAATGGCACCTGAAAGTCTCTTCCAACTCAAGTGATTCCACAGCTCACACTTCAGAGAAGCTCACCCCTCCTTCCTGCATCACACAATTAAAATAGAAGCTGAACAGACTTACATAAATAATACCACACTGAAAAGTGAACTTCTGAAAGAAGTTTCATAACTGTGCTTTCAATTTTCATTTGAAAGATAATGTCAGCCTCTGCTAACCTGAGGAATTTATTAGCTGCAGTTTTAGAGAACTAAAGCATATCAAGTCTCACAAAGCCCACAACCTAAGGAATCCTCAAACATAGCATTAGATTAGGCACTTCTCACTTGAATTATGATTTAATTTACAACATGCATATCAAGAATAATAGTATCTTCTAAAGGAATTTAATCTTCAAGAGTCTCAACAGCACAACTTCAAGATTCAAGAAGTACATCACTGTCTTCTTCTGGCACTTGACCACTACAACACTCAAGCATTTGCCCTTTTATTGAATCATTTTCATGAACAGGACTTTTAAAAAAGCATTATTTGCTGTAGTTCAAAATTCATTTCATTTTAAAGATACCAGTTAAAAACAGCTCTAAACTTTCTGCATTACTTTGTATTATACTACTTCAATGGCCCTCAGTACTAGACCTGTTTGGAGGTCAAACTACTGACTAAATTAGATTTATTCTAACCAGAAATACATAATCACTCTTAGAAAATGCAATAAACAAAAAGTAGTGAGGATTTTTCTCTCCCAACATAAAAAACATTCTTATTTTCTGCCCTACTCCAAAGATACAAAACAGCTTTTGAGAGGTTCTTGGCAACACCAGGCAAAGCATTAGCAGGTAGATCAATAACCATACACAGAAAGAAGAGCTGAACTTACTCAAATAGTGAAGACACTCTCCAGCTCCTCCCCAAGCAACAGCCCAAATCCAAGTGATGCTGCCCTTCTAGTGGCTGGCCCTTATCTGGGCCCAAGGTGGCTCCATCCCTCCTGCTCAGCTGGGCAGCACAGGTGCAAACAATTTGCCCCTCTCCCTGGGCCAGCCTCAGCCCTTCACCAGGTGCTCAATCACCACTTCAAGCCCTGGCCAAACAGTTCCCCTACACTCCTCTATCTACACGGCATTCTTAAAGCACTTATTAAAATAAAATCCTATGGAATTAAATGGCATATGATGTAGAGATAGATTAAGCATAATACTGGTGTACTGCAGTGCAACCCAGTTGTGTAACACAGGCGAGTTAATGCTCAGTTTTTGTTTGTTTGCTTTGTCTGCAGTCTTTTAACCAGTTGCAAAAAGCAGACCCTGAACTGCTGGGTTAAGCAGAGCTCCCCAGTAGGCGGTTGGACACAGTGCTGGTTCCAGTGCCACATGGTACTTTTCCACACAGGTCAAAAAATGTATTAAATATTTCACTGTACCAGCTGTCCTCGTAACCAGATGGGTTCTGGATCTCAACCCAAGCTGGTTTATGAAGAAAACCCCACAAGTTTGAAAAATATTTATTTGTCAGCGCATTTCATCTAACATCGCTGCTAGCTGCAAATGGCCTATCAGACAAGCTGCTGCTGACCTGAATAGCAGGCAGAGAACCAGGCAAGATGCTCAGTGTTGTATGATGAAAATGCTTTGGCTTCACCAGAGCAGAATGCAGGCAGTGGGCTACCAGGGCTGGGATGGCATGACCCCAGTCACTGGAAGGAAGCTAGCTGGAGCCTAACAACCGTAAAAACCCTTCAGACTTCCAAGACTCCTCCAGCTTTGCAGGATGATTTTCCCAGCTTTATTTAACTGAACAGAAATACTCCCCTTGCTTCTAGAGATTGAAGGAGAAATAAGAAAGGCAACAGTCTTTTTTGCTCCATAGACTGACCTTTGTCGGTAGGCATTTAATGAGGATTCCTGGGGTGGTACTTAGTCTCTCTGTTCTCCATGGAGGACTTGAGACACCCTCCTACTATTCTGAGACTAAAATATGTTCTATTTGATGACCCTTTCTTCATTTTCTGCCAGATATTTCAGAATCAGAGGTGATGGCAACACCAATTTTACCTGAAAAATATTAGCATAAGTAGGAGGAGAGGAAAGACAAAAACTCTCCTTAATACAGGTTGATATGTGACTTTGCATAGCACTTTGAATGTTATTAAGTGTTTGAATTTCTTCCTGTGTCTTTTTAGCCTAGATGACTGTCTTTCTCTTTCCCTGACAGCCTCTGCAGGACCAAATTGACAGCTCTTTAAAGCAGTCTGACAAAAAGCAGCATTAATTAAGTCATTGCCGGACTGTAATTGTGTTAAGAAGTAAAAATCTAATATGAGAAAAGGTTAGTGAGTCCTCTCTTGTGTCAGATTTTCTACTCTCTATGAATATTAATGTCCTTAATGAAGACAATCTTTGCCTCATCAAGCCGTTGTTCTGCATTCAGGTGCCAAATCCCTGCACCATTGATTTGTTTTTAAAGAACAAATATGTCAGGGGAGAGTGACTGTCCTGTTTCTTATCAACATCATAGAGAATGCTTTTGTATTCCTGGAAAGAGTTTATAGATTTTGTGTGCCATGTACAAGCAGTGTCTGTGATGGCAGAGGAGCAGCAGGGAGGGGAATAACGTTGAGGCGAGGTAAACTAGTTTAAGTAATTTAATAGAAGCTTTACATTTCATCGTGTTAGCTTTTTTGTGCGTGTTAGCAATATCCATAGATTAACGAGGTTATGATCAGCAGTTTTAGTGATAAAATATGAATTATCTCTCCAGAAAGAATCCTGCAGTTTAAGCACCGAAATGAAGGAGCTTGGTGATAAGGCGCTGATCATCTCTTGCTGATTATCCCTCCCCTCCTCCTCCCGATTGAGCAGATAATGATGATGGTGCTGATGAATGATGATCCTTTTTAAATAGGTTGAAGGCCCTTAGGAGTCTAACTCTGCTGAGGAGCGTTTCGTGCACTGCTCCCTCTTCCCTGCTCGGCCCCAACGTTGCCAACCGCTTCCCTGGGCCAATGTTCCCAAGGGCCGCCAGCTGTGTGACACTCCTGCACTGTCACTGCAGCACTGCTCGTCCTTCTGGGGGAAAACTGTTGCATCTGCTCCAATGAATGCATGACAGCCCTGTGACGCCCAGCGGAGCTCAAAGCTGCTCTCCTGGAGGTGCTGGGACCCGCGTCAAGTGAGGATCCTACCCAGGGCGTTTGGTAGTACGTGGCTTTCTGTTGAGGGCATTTAAAAGATTCACAGCCCTTCTGAGAGCTGGGAGGGAATTAATGTTGTATTTTGCAAGCAAAAATCCTTGTAGTGGCTCAATGTTAGGAGAAATTTGGATATTTGTGTTTTCCTACAGAAAGTAACAAAAATCTAAGTAGTGTAGTTCTTTCTGAAGAAAATCCCAGCATACGCTACAACACTACGTGACCGTTTTTCTAGACAAACTGAAATATTTATGTTTTTTGAGATGGATTACGTCTGCTGATTAAGACGGATACAACAAGCGTTTGGTAATGATAACATCAACAACTCCAGAGTGATTTATACAGCAAAAGGAGTGGAGGAAGTTTCCTGAAAGCACTGGCTCAGGGATGAGAAGCCTCTATTGAAGCATAAAAGTCAAACGACGCCAGGAAGAATCAGTGCTGCCCAATAAGGCACATCCATTCTGAAGGCCCCACGGCACTGAATATGGCAGCACTGCAGCCAGCACTGCTCATACTCACCCAGTACAGCTTGTTTCTGACTCCAGAGCACTATCGTGATGCCTTTTCTTTCCCTTCAACAGCCCAAGTTAGAGACATGCACAGAAAGTGCCTGAGAAAGGTACTAAATTCAGTAATGATTTGGCTGCAGTCGAGCCTGAAGTGGAGCGAAGGTGTTGGCTCCTGAATGACCGATTTTTGCCTTGAAAAGTCCAACATTTTTAAAAGCTGACTACAACATCAGACCTGGACTGCTGCATAACAGTGGCATTCTCCATGGAGATGAGAGGCACACTATTGTTTGGCAACAGCCATCCTTTGCATTCTCACTGCATCAGCCTGTGCCTGGCCAGGCTCCCAGCACACGAGCCGCTCTTTAGACACTGGAAGCAGATCTGGCTTTTGTGAGTGGCCGCTGCATGTAACCCACAAAATAACACTTCAGTATGCAGGACGTCACACTTAGTAATGGATTTTCTGTTCCCCATAATGGTTCCAAAAAGACACCAATTCCAAACATTCACTTGAAAATGAAGGCTAGGGATTCATTTTAGAGAAGCAACAAATCAGGACTGATTGGCTGATTAATAAAAAGGGGTTGTAAGTGCTGACCCTTCAAAT
This sequence comes from Centrocercus urophasianus, assembly GCF_019232065.1. Taxonomy (NCBI): domain Eukaryota; kingdom Metazoa; phylum Chordata; class Aves; order Galliformes; family Phasianidae; genus Centrocercus; species Centrocercus urophasianus. Next base: position 1,070,937 of record NW_024885044.1, read on the forward strand.
TAAGATTTAATCTAGCAGTGCCTCTATTTATTATTTTATTTTTTAAATTCATATTTCTATCAACAGGAGCAATTATTTTTTTTTAATACTTGTGATATATCACATTACAGAGAAATACAGAGAGTGCATTGAACAAGTCAATCACCCAGCATCCCACTCTGGGAGAAAAAATGCCTTCATATCTTCAGGGAAGTTTATTTTTTTAATAAAAAAAATAAAACCTTATTGCAAAAGTTTTTCTTGATGAAAAGAAATTCTCAATTATGGCAATGTTTGGCAGTACAGCATTCATGGAGATGACAACAATTTTTTTTTTAAAGCAGTTATCCTTACCCCTCAACAAGGAAAAAGAAATTAAATGCCATATTATAACCTCATTTGGGAAATCAACTTCACTGTCCTTCCAGTGGATTAATGCTGTACCACCACCTGGCTCCACCACTACTTTATGCCAGCACATGGGACTGCAGACAAGTCTGCAGCACACACTTGTTCACAAACAGACTTGCATCAAATCTGCTATAAAAGCACGCGTAGATGGACACAGACTGAGATGATTTCTGCAACACCCTGGCTCTGAGTAGAGCTTGAATCTGCCAGGGAAATCCCCCCATCGTGTAAGTGAGCACTTGGGTTTTGCATGCAGCTATTTCCAAAGGTCAGAAATACCTGCAGCAAGTCCCACCTGAAGGAGGTGAAGATGCAGCAGAGGTGCAATGGAGGAGTCCAGGAAGGACAAAGATAGCTTCAGATGCAAGGAATACCATTTTCCGTGAGCTGGAAGGATATTGCCTGGAGCCTGTTTCAGCACCTGAAGCTGCTGAATGCTGCTTTATGAGAATTGGACTGAGCCTGAACTGTTTTGGCTTTCATTCAGCTTGTCTCACCTTCCAAGCAGGATTGTCACCTCCAAGCAGGACTTCCCTTGCTTAGGGAATGACCTTCTGATGGCCTTCTGGAGGTGGCTGCACCACCCCAGAATACATGAGCCTGTGCAAACAACGTGCAGCCAGCTCCTCTCACCTAAATTCAGATTGGCTCCTACATAGTAAGAGGAATTCTACTAGATTTATGCTGTGATTTATACTGTAACTCAGAATCCAGGTGAGGGAGTTATAAATACAGTACCGTAACATAAGAATTTGACATACCATGTGGGAATTGTGTTTTCCATACTCATTTTCTCCACGGATTCCTTTCTCCTCATTTTTATTGGTCCATCTTTGTCTCTTAACCTGTAAGATAGCCCACTGGGCAGCTGGCTTCAATTTTTCTCACTCTCCAGCTGACCCACCTGAGAAGCAGACGGACAATACAGAGGACATTCAGAGGAAGCCATATAGTGCCTTGTATGACTCACAGGTCAGTTTTCAACTCCTTACTCAAAAAACTCACCAGGTTTGGAGTTGCTACAAACTCTCTGCTTTTTCTGGATTTACCGTTTCTCTCTCCAAGTGTAACTCAACTTTGAAACACAAAGACAGTCTCACTGCATTGGAAAAAGTGAGATGCACGTGATCTGACTTAGATAAGAAATCAGCAGTGTTTCTGTTCAGAATCGTAAAGACTGTCACCCAATCACAGAGACTTTGAGATTAAGGGATTACATATGAAATCTCTCACCTCTACAGAGCGCATGGGTTACAACTTCATGGGAACAAAATATTGTCCCATAACCAAGCTTACAGATGCAACACGGTGCTCTACAACATGTGGCATCCTCATCTGACAGAGATCCCTATGGTGTCTTTGACCCACACTTCATCTCCTTACCCATGTGTATTTGATCAATATTCGTCCGACATCCCACCTCCACCCCTACCAGCCGAGTCAGAAGGCAGTGTTGCTGAAACACTTGCAATTATATATAAACACATTATTTTAAATGGTGTGAACATTAAATATAATTACTTTCTGTCAATCAAAGCTTACACAGGAGTAAAATAGCTGTATTCTAAGCCGTTCTCTATTCATCTTAAAATTTTTGTAGGACTCAAAGTAGTAAAAAATAATCAGAGCAGCACTAATATTCCTTACCTAGGATATTTATATGTTAGCATTTCTTAACCAAAACACAAACAGCATTGTTACCTCTCGTGCACATAAAACCATAGATGACAAGGAGAATACTGGGCAAACTGCAAAGATCCTCTTTCTTCTCCCCGTGCAGTCAATTTTGTAGGCTACTTTACTGTACTCAGAAACTTTCAAGAACATTTGCCCAACTGTGGTTTCAGGATGGCTGCCCTACTTTCTTTGTTCTCCGAATGCTAACTCCCCTTTGCATACAGTGTGAGCCACACACATCTCATGTTTGGTGTCGCATTCTACCAAGTTCCAGCTATAGGCGGTCTGGCAGATTAAGTTCAAGCTTTATGAACAGAGGAGAGATAATTCAGAGGCGCCTTATTACTTCTGATCTCTGAGCTGTGCAGGGATCACAGCTCTCGGATTGCATCTGTTCCCGAAATTTTCAAAACAAAGCCAGCTTCTGTGCATAATCTGTTTTCTTACCAATATATGACAAGACATTCAAAAATCCTCACTTTAAGGAAAAAAATCTCTGAATACCATAACAACCTTCAGGTGATTAAAGTAACCACTAACGAGATGAAATCACAGTGCTTCTCTGTTATTGTTTTTTTTTTCCTTTTGTTTTAATATAGATTTTCCCTGCAAAAATAGGCTCATGCAAATGCTGACCGCCAGGATGGAATTTCAGAAGAAACCATCCAGGCCAGGGAAAAGTCTAAAATGCAGCCCACCTGCAGATGCAAGCATTTCATGCTACAGTTGGACTAAGATAGGAGATGGACTGACACCAACCTAACCATGGCTGTGACAAAATACAGACTTTCACAGTCTCCTTTCCTACAAATGAAGTCCAGGCATTCACTCATCAATATCTGAGTTTTATAATTTATCTTCTGAATCTGTGATCTCTTACCAGAAGTGTTTTCCTTGTATTTCTAGTATTTTTAAGGGTGACGGACTTTTACGAGTTTGGGGCCACAAAGACAGCAGTCTGGGTGCCGTCAGTACAAATCCTGTACCTGCACAGAAAACAACTGTGTAAGCTTCACTCCTTCCTAGCACATACGTGTGTTTCATATTTGTCCCAGAGTCATTACTTCGACAGGTAAAGGATATAGTAGCAATTCCAACTATAAATAGGGTTCGAGACATGAGACGAAAGAAATTAAGAGGTGTATAAATGAACCTTGCTATAACACTGACCTAGCTCCCTCTCTCCAATTAATTTAATTGAGAGTTTTGGTTTACTTAGCACTTTTCATCCATAGATCTAAAAGCACTTTATAAAGAAATGTAAATGTCAATATCCTCATTTTACAGATGAGGATAAAAGGGCACAGGGAAGTTATATGAATCACCTCAGGTCAGCAAGTAGGTGGTAAAACCAGGAATAGAAGCCAGTCTGCTTGTTCTTTCTGCTGTGCCCCCATCCATCCTTGAACTACGAATTCCAGGTCATTTAACAAGGCTATAGAAAGCCATCTTTAAAACCAAGAATTACCCTTTTTACACACCGAGGTGCAAGTATTCCATCTACAGAGCACTTCAATCTCACACCTCAGAAAAGAGCTGCATTTCAAAACGGAGAAAAATCATTTCACCCAGCTAATATTGTGAAAAATTATATTTCAACATTTTTTGGAATGGAAAAATCATATGCATTACCACATGCATACAGAACTATTTTTCAGGGAGCTCAACTAGCTTCATTCAGTGCTTAGCCCTACAGAGAGAAACCTGACTTTATCTCCCTGAAGGCAAATAGTCTCACTTTTAATTTATTTTCTCCCATGGCATGAATATTAGGAGGTGGCCAAGTAGGAAGAAAGGCTGGGAAGTTTTCTGAAACGTGGAGCCATAACTGATGGAGTTTTTAAATCTCTGAGCAACCTTGTCTGGTTGGTGCTCAGAACCGCCTTGTTTCCAGAGACAGCAGCTGTTGTTTTCCACAAATACAGGACAGCATTCTTGGACTATTCCATGTTCAGTCAAAATGCCTCACAAACTTTCTCCACGCTCTGCTTCATAGTGCCATGCAACCAGTGATTTTTGAAGACCTAGATAGGCTGTTTTAGCTACAAAGATAAATAAAAGATAATATGATACGAAACAGAGCTCAATCTATCATACTGAGAGCCTCAGCCGGAGGATAAAGTGAATCTAAATTGATTCATCTGCAAACTCACAGTTGAGAGGCCAGTTTACAGAGAACTCATGTTATTCCTGCAATAGCAAGCTGTATCTGATCATATTCCAATTCACTTTCTTGGGCCAAGCCTTCAACAACAGCTACATCACGGAGTCAAAGTCTGCGTATCCCATTGCTGCCTTCCACACTGAGATTTCATCTGAAAGACTACAGACATGAAGGATATTTGAGACATTGAGTCACTCTTTTATGTCACCTAGGGCTGGAGGAAAGAAACAAGGGGAAAACTGAGATCTGGAGAAACCATCACTCTTTAAATACAAATATAGTCCCAGAACTGGAAAGCTGGTTGCACTTTGTGATGCTAACGATGTTCACACACCACTTCCTTGGGAAGGACACTCTCTGCAGCCATGGGCAAGATAAAGGTCATTTTTGCTAATCAGAGGCTTACAGCAATTTCCTTACGCATTTTTTTTCTGAAAAATAAAGCTTGATGACCAGTTACCCTGAAGCATTTGGCTTTTGAATCTGAAGTTCTGAAGGGCAGAATTCTTTTGCTGAGCTCTCTGTGAATAATACCTCTGTGATATTTCAAGACTTCAGAATAGTGGATGACTCATGAATTCTGTAGTAAATAGGCCAGACTTGCAGCTCCAGGTATTTTTAACCTCCTAAGCAGAAAAGGGGAATATTTAGGATAAGAAATGAGCATGAATTTAACAATGAAAATAGAAGGATCACTTGGTATACAGCACTTGGGTAACCCCCTGGGACAGAACTGCACAGATTACCATATGTTCCTTTCCAAGCAATATGAAAAAGGAAGACAAAATATGCTTCATGAAATTCTTTACAGTGTGGATAGCACTGATGCAAAAGTGCAGCTCGAATAAATATGATACCTTCCTCATACTACTCTAAGGCACTGGTGACCTATCAATTTCTCAGTCTGAGCAAAAGAGAGCTAGAAGATGACAGGCCTTTCCCAGCAGAACGGCTGATATACAGCAACCAGCTCTAGCTCTGACCCTGTTAGCAGCGACCAGCACAAAGGAAGCGGATGCTGAGAATGTTGGGGGCTATCTCTGAACACGGGAGGTCTCACCTTACCCCCGTGCTGGATGGGACAACTGCCTGCACTGGGTGACCTGGTAGCTAGGGACGGTCCTCTAAAGAAAGCCGGTCCGTTGCCATCAAGTTCTCATTCCTGCCCACCCCTCCCTGTTCTGGGATGTGGTGAGCCCGCAGTCTGGGTGAAACATGCAAACCCCCTCAAGTAGAGAACAAAAGCATTTCCCCCACATCCAGGAGTGGAGAGCTGCAAGGCAGGCCAGAACGGGAGGGGAGCAGTGGTGGCAGAGCTCAGGACAGCTTTCGGCTTTCGCTTTGGATGCTTCCACTTGCACTCCTAAGCGAAATGTTTCGGATGCCTATCGGATTCAAGTGCTTCACTCCCATCGAATCTGCCGGGTTTTGGTCAACTGACTCCCTCAGGCTCTTTCCAGAATCCTGTCTGTAGTCATTTTCCTGTCCTTGTTCTCACTAATTAGCGCAATGCTCCTGCGTGTGACTTTACAACACTGCAGAGGATTCTCCTGAATACACGTGGAGGGTGGGGGCAGTTATCTTATTGAAATTCGATTCAACAGAATGAAAAAGGAAAATATTTCATTTCACATTAGGTTTTGAGAAACCTTTTAGCTTTATGAAAAGCCGAATGTTTAAGCCTAAACTAAGTAGACAGTGATCCTTTAAGTCCCTGTCTTCCACTACATTTCACTGTTCTTTTCTTTCAGAGAAACTTAGGTTTGTTATTCTTTCACCTTCCAAAGTCCTTGATGAGCTATTTCCAGAGAATATTTAAATCTGCTAAATATTTTTGTTGGCACAGAGGTCTGCAGAAGTTTCCTCAGATTCCAGCATGTATTCACCCACTTCCCAGAAATCCTTCTTCCATTTTCTATTAATATTATTTCACTGGGATCAGTCTCTGTTGAGAAATTTAGTTTAAGCTGCCTAGCAGTCTTAAAGAGGAAGATCTATTAATTTAATCATTTATATGAATCATGTCTAAATGATCTCAGCAGAGAAAATGTGTTAGCCATTTAAATCCCATCATTACATATTATATAATAATTACCACTAATTCTAGTTTAGATGGGCCACAATATTGCTTTACATACCTAATCTATTCAGAATGTCTACCTTACCAAGCTCAGTGTTTTTGTGACCTTTGAGTTTATGCTTGTCTCTTGATTGTGAACATTGGACAGGCTCTCTAAGGAATCAGTTATGCAGAACACATGCACACTACCATATCTGTTTGGCATACACATCTACACTTTTTTTTTTTTAATATCACTACTTCTTTTTGTTTCTGGAAGATAGTGGGCATGCTATTGATGGTGTTGTAATCAAAATAATATTTATTTGTTAAGTATTCTCTGTGTACCCAGTGTACATGACACTAATTCACACTCCATATCAAGCAGAGCTTATGCTGCAAGACAGGGATATTTGCAAGAAACAACAGGGTGCTACTTCCCCTGCATTTCCAAGGCCCTACCTTGAAAGCACTGCTCCAAACCTGCAGCATGTGCATGCCAGCATGTAACTGTACACATGTGGACTGTATGCACATTTTGTCTGCAGCTCAGAGTTTGCATGTTTGTTACACACACGCATGGCAATGAGAAGCCACGAACATTAACCAACCCGAAGAGTTCTCTGCACTGGATTGAGCATAGCTTGTACTATGTACCACATGAGTGCACTCATGCAAGGCCCAGATAGGGAATAAAAACTTTTCAAGAAGGAATGAACAAGAGACCAAACTGTTTCTCTGTTGCGCAGTCTTAGCAAAAGCCATCAACACAATTCCTCCACCGGGAGCCAACTGACTTCGAAAGGAACACAACAGCCCAGCATTGCTCAGTAAGCCATGAGATGGGCCCAAACTTCTTCCACACACCAGGGACACGAGCTGGTGCTGCTGGCACTGCGTTAACAGCTGCGAGTCTCCAGAGGCAACGCTCTGCACCTTGGGTCACAAGTAAGGCTTCCAGTGCACGGCAGTTTGGAAGGAGCATGCAGTTCTTTGCCCTTTCTGGGAACACAGTGCTCCAATGCTGGTTACAGATTTGGGCATCTGGTTTTGCCCTTGACAAAGGTTGAACTGTATCTGTGCCACATTAGGACAACAGGAATAGCTTCATGCCATGTACACACTCAGATTCATCTTCCATTTATTATTCTTTAGTGCCAATTCGGCAGGAGTACCTCAGCTGGCTGCTTTTCCTCTGCCCTAACAAAGCTGTAGCCCAAGTTAGACCCCAGGTTAATTGTAGGCAAGTGAAACTTCCAGCTCTGACATCCCAAGAGTCAAACTTACCCCTGGTGTAAACCAGAACTCTGTACTGAGACAAATTTGGCCCTAGGTGACTTTTTCCCTAACTCATTACACCATCCTTCCCATGCCTGATGAATTGAGCCCCTTGTGTTCTGTTTGTAACCATAATTAGTATTCATTTTGCAAGCTTAAAGTTCACCCTTGATACAGGACTGAGCCTAATGTTAATCACTGCGGTGTCTTACCATCTTTGACTCTGATCTGTCAGCTTTGCATTACTTGTCCCATACCTAATTTTTTGCCCTTACCAGCCAACTAGCACCTCGACATCACACTGTGTCAGAATTAGAAACTTTTGACAGATCTGTAATCATCTAGTTCTCATCAGCTCTATGCATGTTAGTCACTTCATTTCCACATTCTAACAGTTAATATGCCTTAATTTCTCTCACTTTGTGAATATTTAATTCCTCCCTTTTCAACATCATTTTTAGGTTGTGTGAATCATTTTCAAAGCCTTCGCTATTCTCCCTCCACTATCATCTGCATATTTTATGAAATGGCACAGTTGAATCTCTGAGGGCTCTTGATAAAAATGAAACTGGCAGGCTGCTCATTAGTTGTTTACCTGGAGCTGTGTGAATCCCCTAGAATGGTGGATTCCCATTTGGATTTGAATTAGGATATTCTGACACATAAGAATTGAAAACCTTTCCAAGTGAAGTGTGGTTTTTTTTTCCACCTCCCTTCTACCCCAATTAACAGCTCTTCTGGAAAGTTTGCATTCTTTTGACCAATCTGCTGGTAGTTCAGCACCATGTACACCAACTTCTGAAACAACTGGATTGTTAAAAAGGTGAGAGACAGAAGCTGCAGCCAATTAGCAACTCTAATGAGGGGGGAAAGAGTGGCCCATCAAGAATGCACAGAAGGCAGCATGACTAAAATGAGAACTTTTCAAGCTTCCAGAGTCAAACCAACTTGCTGGGATTCATGCTGTGGTTTATTTAGGCACTTATTTTAATATGCAAGTAATCCACAATTTCATTTAGTGAACGCAGTGTGAATGAAGTTTAAAACATACGGACTTCACAGTGTCCATTTCCCCATATCTGGCAAATCTCAGAGCTTCTACCCAGGATGGACAGTTTTCATTATGTCCTTGATTTATTTATGCAATAAGGCACTAACTTTCATGTCTCAGCACTGAAATGAACTTGGGAGCCACACTAAGCAATTTGTGTCTCAGGATTTCAGTGGGCTGTCTATTCCATCCCTGTAGCTGAACAACTTCTGCCTGCTGCATCCTGCTTCTCTCATTATAAGGCAGCCACATTGTGCTTGACAACTCCATGCAGTTCCCCATGCCATATCCACAATATACCATATCACTCATTTCCTATAGCTTTGGTTTTTAGTACTGACCTATTTATGTTTAGCTTGATTTATTTTCATGCAGACATGGCCCTCATTTTCCATAGATTTTACTTAAAATCATTAGTGCTCTCTCTCCTTGCACTAAAATTCCCATTAATTTTTTGGCCTCTTTGTAAGTAAATTGTGGCCATTACAAGTAAGGTTAAGAGGAGCCTTCCAGCTGCGGAAGTTGCATCTGCATTCATACTTTGGTCATACAGGAGATCTGAAGGAAGAAAACCAAAATGATAGATACAGCCATAGAGCCATAGAATATTGTGAGCTGGAAGGGACCCATGAGGAGCGCTGTGTCCAACTGGAGGCACTTACTTAAACCAGAATGCTGCAGTCTGTCTAATACTCAACCCACTTAATCTATCTTCATTTCAACACCTCTCTTAAAACTTTAGACACTAACATGATACAAACAACCAAAAGCTATGCTCATAATTAAGATTCCATAGGGTTTCTGGCCATCTAATGTTACACATTTTATTCCCTGAAAATGAACAGCCAAGAACCATCAGGAAGTCTCCCCTGTACTCCTTAGAAACTTCGTCTCACTTCTGCTAGCCGAGCAGATAGGTGAGGAATAACTTGCTTGCATATCATCTTGTTTGATGCGTGCTCTCAATCCAACAGTGAGACTCACACAATTTGTTATACTCCTTACAATCCCACCTTTAAGAAGCCTCTGAATATTTAAGAATCTAATAATGAAAACTGATATTTTAACTGAGCCTTGACTAGGATAAGGGAAAATTGAAGTATATTTCATATTTATTGTAAGCATTCAGAAATAAGATTCACAACAAACATTTTCTACAGTCTCATGAAGCTTGGTGGCATATGCGGCTGGATTTTTAATTCTTGGTTTTGACAGCATTGCATTCTTTTGGTTTATTCTATAGGCTTCAGACCTATTACTTTTTAATTGGACAAGAACATGCCTAAGAACCGAACTGCGGTCTCCAAAGGTTTGCAGAAGGTCAGCCAGGACATGGGCAAATGGAGCTGTCATCGCAAACTCTCAGATACTGTAAGCAGCTCAGAATAACAGTAGCCATAAAGAAGCTCACACACCACCATGTAACCAAACACAGTGAGTAGCAGTTCAGTTAGAGGGACATTTTAATTCAAAGCTTTTTTTCCCTTAGCTCCATCATTAGTATTCAGTGGTTCTCGTTTTCTGCATTTTCACATTTTTCTCTCCTATTAAGTATTGGTTGGATCGAGGTAAAACAACTTTCATCCTCCTGACTCGAAGTATCCATGATATTTGGGCCTCATTCACTACATGTCAGCCTGCCAAAAACCAAGGGATTTAAAAAATCTCACCCCACAACATGATCGTTTCAAAATGAGGCGTTCACTGTTACAGTTCTCAACACTGCACAAAAAGGACAACTAACAACTGCTCTGTCAGTGCCCAGCGTGTTCCATTCACTTGTGTCGCCAGTCCTACTATGCTGCCCAGTGCGGTTACTCACACAAAGAACGTCGGTGCTCTTCCGTTCAGAAGCACTGATTTATATGAAGGACATTGGAAATTGGCACTTCAAAGCAACAGTTTGACTGCAGACTGAGCCCTTGATCTGTTCTTTCTACTGAGAGAAGGTACCTGCACCAACGTGACGCTGCCGTTCTGCGCTGACCAGAAACTGATCTCTACCAACAGAAAGCCATAGAAAAGAGAAGCTGACACACTGCTTTCCTTCCTTAGAATCTGGTACTCCTCTGCATGGTGACCAGATAATAGCACTCACAGGGAAATACAAATGACTCCATGGATACTTCAACACAGAAACAGACTGCAATGGCTGCATTACTCCGTGAATGTAAGCGAGGACGGGGCAAGGGACTGCTAGCACAGCAAGCTGCAAACCCTTTGATGCAGGCAACTGAAAGACCTGACCAGAAAGACAAGCTCTGATAGCAAAGATGCTGCTCCCTTTTTTTTTTTTTTTTTATGTAGTTGGCAACTTTTTCTGTAATTCTTTACAAAAGAAAAGCTTTCCAGTCTGGCTTGATGTAACGCACTGAGTCGTGGTTTATGCTTCTCTGCCTCCTCCCGCATGTTAAACAGACCAGAGACCTGACATTTTATGTTGTTTGTTTGAAATGATAAACTTAATCATGAGTGAAATGTTAAGAAGTGACAGTGCTGGCCACAGTAAGGTCATATCTCACTTCAGCCAAGTACAATACAGCTTTCCCCTTAATTGCATTGCCAGTCCTTGCCACAGGAGGACCCAGGCATTTGCAAGTGGGGAACTGAATCTGTCTTTGTGATAATTAAACCATGGGCCTCTGTAAAGACTGCCAAATCTGCCATATGGTAGTTTTATGACCTAGACTGCTGTTATCTCTTGAGAAAGCTAACATCCTAATCTCATTTTAGTTATCTGTGATCAGAACCCATATTTCTAGAGGGCAAAATGCAGGAGCACTGCTTGTCACGGAGCATCCTAAAGCCACGAAATTTTTTTCAGTGGCTCACAGTAACAAAATGGAGAGAGCTCATTATTGACATACTGGAATTAAAACAGAAATCCAGGAGCCAAAACCAAATAACCTGTGGGTTACCTGCACATAGATTGCAACACCTCACTGTGAAAAATTCCTGAGATTCAGCTTAGGATGGATGAGTGCTCTGACCAGTAATTAAAAGGGCCATGGCAAGAAGGTTGTGAAAAGGGCACTGTATTTTTTGAATACAAACTTATTCTTTTAGAACACAAGCACAGGATGCTAGTGCTTTTGGAAGTCTGATATCATCTATCGCAACCACAGTGCTTGAAATGCATCCAGCAGCACTCTGTGAGCAGGGCAAATTCCATGCAGAAAGGAAGGCGGACCGTAAGGTGACCAGTACAAAGCACGAATGGATCAGAGCTGGTGCTGGATAATGATGTCCCCTCTAATATTTCCAGAAATCAACACTAATTTGTCTCCCAGCCCTTCTAATACCTCTATTATTTCCTTAAATTAATACCAATTTGTCTTAAAGGCTGAACTGTGTCTGTCTGAGCATTCGTACCATGGCTGAGAATCACACAGCACCCCTCAGAGATAAAATGCAAACAGCTCACATCTGTACTCACCTTTCTTTCATACCCCTTCTGAGGCTGGGACGGTTCTTAACCAAGAGAGCCTGCGTTCTGTTCCTTTCAAGGAGGTTATGTCTTAAAAAAATGCATTGAAAGCACAAGAAATATGACATATTTTTCACTTCACTGCTAGCAAGCGGACACACCAGCTATCTCATTATTTGAGGGCTAAGAGAGCCTTAAATACAGATATCTGTGGTCGGTGGTGCTATTTGAAGATGGCGCTTGTTTCGTACTTCGGGATGGGATTTTTCTTCACAAAGACCTCAGGTCTGGTCAAGCATGCACTCAGCTCCCCACACCGGTGACCTCCATCACGTGTGTCGGCTCGGCAGGCACTTATTGAGGAATTACATCGGTCTGTTTTTACAGAAATATTCTGGTTATATGATCTAGATAATGCAGCCTGCTATAAATCACCCTGGTTGTCCCTTGATATTTTGAAAACTGATGAGACTGCCGATTCTTGCTTCTTACTTTGTATGCAAATGATGAATTATAGATGGGAAATAGGAAAAAGAAGGTTTTACTCATTTGCTGGATTGAAACAGACTGGATTAGTGAGCTAGCAGTAGTACCCTTGGACTATTTATTGTGACATTGCTTAGAAAAATTCAAACCCCAAAGCCTTCAAATCACTGGGGACATTGTTAGCCTTCTGCAGGAATTATTAAAATGTACAGAAATGTATGAGCATCACTTTATAATAATTAATCAGGGGCTGTTGATTAATAAAGCTCATTTTTTAGTCCCGATGATTCAGGGTATTATCCAAAGGACAGTGTCCTTGTCATATTGATTAAGAAACCCGACTTTGCCATGGAAGAAAGTGTAAGAGCAGTCGCGCGTCTTCCTTCCCCCTCTCTCCCATATAAAATAAATATTGAATGAGAATATTAACTCGTTAACCTTGACAACAATTTGTAATTTTCATAAGGAGGAAAACTCGCATATTCAGCAAATAAATTGCTGCAGGGATTTCAGGGAAACAAATTGGAGAGAATGAAGAATGCTACCATATGAATTCTGTCGTTTTTATGGGCTGCAATGATAAATTTGTTTGGTTATGTCCCTCAATTAAGGCCACAAATACTGTAAGGCGTCAGAAGCAAGTGAATGGAGAGCTGCACAGAGCAGCCGGTGACAGTCGGAGGTCATTGGAGAAGTTTTCTTCCAGCTCTCAGATCCACTTCAGACCTGGAGCAAAGAGCCGAGTTACAGCTGTGCCATGCATTAATCCCTTTAAAGCCTTCGTGAAGAGATAACTGCCTTTATTAGGTATTGCACAAGAAAATCTTTATGCGGAATTAACAGCTCCAGTCACCAGTTTTAGGGGGTTATCTAATTATTTTGAACTCGGTCTAACGAGGAATGCAGGTTAAATAAATAATTTGCAAACTGTTTCCCTCTGGGGTTGGTGGGCACTCATTTTTAGTTTATATTTCCCTATAAAAACCTGGCTTTGAAACTTGAGCTGGATTGCCAATTTAATGATTACTGGAAAAGCGGGCGCTCCTTGCTCCTTCCTATATTTCCAGCTGCAAAAACCTTATTTGTTCAGATCACTGAAGGAGTCAGCAAGCCAGCAAAAAACAGTTATGGATGTGCCTGGTTTTAAGCTTATTTTGTCACAACTGACATCAAGTAATACTACACACACTTAAAATTAAGCACATGCTTAACTGCTTTGTTGGATTACAGCCTAAATTATCTGTTAATCCAATTGCATGGTTTCCTCTGATCACTGCCGTCTTGAAATCCTTACTGTACAATAGATTTAATATAAATGCATTATGTTTGTCAGGCATGCCGCTAGATTTGCATGCTGTCCTTGTCTGCTTGGGCATATTATCATCCATAGGAGAATATTAAAGATTTAATGTGATTTTTAAAAATTTAATTTTAGTGACTTTTTGAAGGATATGAATGAACTGTATCTTGTTTGGGAAAGTAAAAGGAAAAATGAACTAAGTGTTTAATACTTTAAAGGTCCAGATAGGGAGCACGAGGCAAATGAGAAATGTGCAGGGACGCATGCAGCCTCACTGGTATGCTGGCACTGACTTCCACAGCAAAAAGAACTGCTGCCCCATCACCTTCTGATCTGCTGCACTCCTTCGGCAGGGACTCCGGGATGGGAGAAATGCTCTGTCCTACGTACAGGACACTTAAGCATGGAGAAACAGACTGCCAGGCTACTTAAGGATGCAAACTCCCATTCAGTTCGACACACAAACACTCACTGGGAGCCCAGATATTTCAGCAGAGGGGGGCAATGCAGTGCATTTGCTGCCGTTTTACCCTTCCAATTTCTATCTGTCGATGGTTACTTTCCATGGATGCTCTCATACATTTCAATAATACTAAGAATCATTTTAAGCGCTCCTAAGAAAAGCCTCTCAAATTCAGCCTCAAGTAAGCTGCCCTGATCCTGCAGCACTCTGGGAAGGGAGCTGTTTAAGCCCCAGCTACCATCCTCCTGCTCCCTGCGCCTGGCCAGCAGTGACCATTTGCAGTGAAGCCAGCTGCCTGGCAGCTATGGCTGCATTCGGGCTGCTCACAGTGACTGGAGCTCAGTCCCATCCAGCTGCACACTCTGTGCTGCTTTACTGAACTGTGACCCTGATAAGGCACTGGCATGAAGCAACGGGGTACATGCTCAGAGATGCGGTTATTCACTCTTGCTGCTTTACTAAGGATAACAGCAGTAATGACTTCTGCTAAGCCTTTTCTGTTCTCAAAGTACCACAGGAAAAATAAATAAATAAAAACAAGAAAATCCCTGTGTTTCAATTACTGGTGGCACTGGAATATAATCAGGCAGTACCTGCAGGATAAATCAAAAGATTAAATTAAGTTGGGATTTGAATCCCCACTAAACAAAGAATCAAACAGAGATCATGCTTCTTCTGGACTCCGGCCTCAGACTAGATTTCAAGGGCCTCCCTTCCAAACACAATATCATTATTTGCTTTGACCACCGGTATGTTAAAGAAAATGCAGACGAAGGGACGGAAGGGGGAGTAGCCAGGCAAGCAACAATATGGCGAGCAGTATGGGGCATGCTAATAGTTATTCATGGCCTGGCCTCCTGCCTGCTTCTCCTGAGCCTGCCCAGGTCCTAGCCTTGTGTTCTGCTCCTTGGCCGCTATCCGTCAGCACGCTCAGAACCCTGCCTGCTGCTCCTGCCTTCAGCCCAATATTTTACCTCACTGTTTGCAGGAGACAGATACGTGCTGTCCCTCCACCCACGCTGCTACCTCGTGAAGCTATTTATTCCTACCCCACGAAAGCACGATCACCAAGACCCTCCACCGGTGGAAGGAGGTCATTCACATATAAGATTCATCTTCATCAAAGAGGAATATTATTTTCAGAAGTGAGAGAATCGCTGTGCTGGCTCTGACCCACAGGCTGTACAGTCCCGAGTTCTTCCTCTGCCAGCAACAGAAAAGAGGTGACAACCATCAAGGCTTGCAAACAGTGCACACCTCCCTGCTGGTGAGATGTCACTCAGCATTTTTAAGAGGTAGATTTGCCCTTAAATATCAACTTATCTCCCTCCTTCTTCCCATACTCTGCTCATTGAAATAACTGCCTTCACTCACCATGATTCACGATTTGCACAGTCACACAAATCCTGTTTGAATCTTGCTGCTGCTGACCCCACTTGCATCACTTGGCAATGGATTCCAGCAGTGAGTTAAGCAGTGTTTCCTCTAAACTTCCATAGTGCGAGATAAATATTTCCTGTTCAGGACTCAGAGTCCCATCCGATGGGACCAGACACTGTTTTGGTGACGATTCTCTCTCAAGTCTGAGAAAGTCTGTGGGAGATTCTCTGCTCTGAAGCACTGCCCGATAGCAGCAGCTCCAATTTCAAGTACTTTACAGCTCTGGGGTAAGAAAAAATCCTAGCATGGAAAAAGGAATGAGAAGCATCTCTAAACCTTCCCTGTGACAACCAGCTCACAGGGGTGCATTTGCCAAATCTTGAGCCTTGAGAAGTTTTGTATTTGAATTTCTAAGGTTTAGTAGGTGCTGTTCTTTTAAAACCGGATTCGGTTTGTTTAGACCTCATCGACACAACCTCCATCTGGGAGCACGCCGACGGGCACACGACGCTCTGCTCTCTTCCTGAAGGCAGCTGCTTTGGTCAGAGCCTCGGCTCCTGCTGTGCCCTGTGCTCCCTCACACAAGGACTCCGAGGCGGCCGTGGGAAGCGAGCGTGGCTGTGACCCATTAGGAACCTGCCGTGACATTTATGTGCACGCTTACCAGGGTTGCTCTCGCAAGCACAATAATTACACACACAAATGAGGTCTGAAATTGCCCTTTTATGAAAATTCAAACCTTGATATTTAACTATTTAATAAGAATCCATCATGCATCTGATTTGCAAATCAGATGTTTGTGTTAAAGGCCGAATTTTTCGGAGAGATGAGACTGACACTAATAAACATTGTGTCTATTTGGAGTGTTCACAAAGGATTTTCTTTTGTGAAATGTTTTCCTCCTCTTTATGTGTGCAAGTGTTTGGACACAGGTGTCACAATTAATAACTGGACATATAATAGTTGGAAGTGCACATATAGGATTGAATATCAGCAACACTTAAACACCTTAGAACCACATCACCCAAATTTGTCTACGAAAGACAAGACCTCTGCATCAGGAACTGGCACCAAACTGCAATGGGCCTCTGTCAAAGCCCTCCCATCTACTGCTGCAATCCAGGAGCTGTTTAAAATGGTCAACAGAATTTTAACAAAATTACTGTGTATATCATGAGAATTCTATATAGCACATATTGTATTTTCCAAGAATACTTATTATGGTTAACTCAAAACATGGGGGGAGGGGTGTTTCCAAGGGAAGCCTCTTCCTGATTTCATGAGAGCAGAATTAAACGTGGATTACCTTGAAAGTTTTACCTAAGGATTTTACTGCTTGCTGCTCTTTTTCTCTAATTCAAGACAGCTGCTATTTGCGAGATTCTGAAAAGAGCAGAGATATCAGATTTGAGGAAAGAAGATGAGAAGGAAATTTCTCTTCCTATCTTTATACTGCATCACTGTAATTCTGCATCAGCTTGCAATTGAAGCTCTGCAAATACTTCAGAAGGCACTAAGTTGCAAAACACTGTGTATCAGGCAGTTAATCACTGTACCTATTGCACCAGTGGGAAAACAGAAGCACAGAGTGTTGAACTGATGTGCCCAGAGCCACATGTCAAGTCTGTGGCAAGCTTGGAAAGAGTACTGAGATCACGTGGCTCTGAGTCTTGAGCTTTAATAGCAAGACCATCTGTGCTCATAGACGCCGTGACAATAAAAATACTTAATTCTGCTGAAGAGTTTTAATGAGTTGTACATGCATACAAATGCATGTCCAGACCGAAGCAGTATGTCTTTCTTGCCATGTCACCATGCCCCGGGAGGGTGTGCAAGCCTGCTGGATGGGCACTTGATGCTGAGGAAAGAAGGCAGGACTCTGGCTCTGAGAAGTACAACATTCAGAAAAAAATAAAATAAAATGAGATCAGATTATACATATGTGTATGTGTGTGCATACAGAGAAGTGTCCCCCTCTGAATGCCAACTTGTGTCCTTCCTGATTCTTCTGAGCACCAAAGGGGGAAGCAGGGTGCTCAACAAAACTCCCTAGAGAAAAAAAGGTATTTGTGGAGCAGTTGTACGGAAGGAAGGGTATTCCCACAGAAGGCACAACCACTGCAGCAGAAACACGTCTCAACATTTCCTATGAAAACTCAAAAGAAATTCCTGCTCTTGGTATAAAGTATTCTAATTTGATATCTAGTAGCAGATATTGTTCATGTTAAGCATGCTGTTGCTATGAAAACTCACTGCTGAACATCACTTCTGGTGCAGTGAAAAATAAAGGCTGAGGAACACTAAAGAAAGTATTTTCTCAAGCAAACGAGGCTTTTTATTAGAAAAAAATGTTCTACTGTTGTTGCTTTTTCTATGATTTGCAGCCATCCTGCAAGAAGGTGTGAGAAATATTAAGGGATTAATTGAGTTTATGTACAAGAAGCTGCAATTTTTCAGGAGCTGCATCCAGCAAATTTCCCCAAGTAATCCAAGTTAAACTTCACTCCAACATGTCCTGTTTGTATCTTCATCGTAGGGCAGCACACCACAAACACACATAGTATGGCTTTTCTTTTCTTTTTTTTAAGTCATTAAAGCAGACCATTATGAATGGTAGCATCTCCAGTCTATGCCCATCCAATCTCAGAGGCAAGAACTGATCTGTTTCAGCCACCACCCACCTTCTCTGATAATTAAATTTTTCTTTCAAACAAATGGTGACAAAGTAGCAATTGGTCAAGTCATCAGGAGGGCTAAAATAAACAAAAAAATTAATTTCACACTGCGAAATGTAGTCAGCATGAGCTAAATACTTTTTCCTCTAAGATCACACCACTCATCTCCAACAATTCAAATGATCACCGAGTTCACAGGAAGTTGTTTAAAAGGCCAGCTGTATCATATCCTGATTCTGCCACTGGTACTGCTCTCAGTAAATGTCACTTATCAATAAAGAAAGTTTGCAGCCACAGACTCGTTCTCTCAGCACCATCTTTTCTTCCCTTAGCTGCCATTAACACTAAGTTCTCCTGTGGATTTGTTAGCTTATAAGCAGTAATTACACATAGTCACTCAATAACCGCAACTGACCAACTTGCACCGATATATTTTCTCTGCAGAGATTTCCCTGTGTAGTGCACAGAAATGCACAGGTCAATTTTAAGAACAGAGATGCTTAATGTTAGTAGTCAGCTTTAGGACTTTATAGCCTGAGTATAATTACAAACAGAATTTTTGAAACCTTACTAGGCTTTGGGGAACACACAAAATGACTACCATTAGTTTATTGCTATCCGTGTGCTATCATACTTCAAACTAAGTTAGGCACTGGTAAAGTGCATTAAGGGAAAGTTGTCTTTCTACAGTGTGCATCACTGAGTCGTGGCTGTCTCCCTTAACCCAAAGTCAAGAAGAGTAATCCGGAGAGGTGAAGCAATCACCCTCTGACCACACTATGAGACTGCAGAACGGGGAGTTTACCCCTAAAGCACAACTCTGTGGCTTTGTGACTGAGCTGCTTTTAGATTAACACAAAACGTTGGAAGAATCCAAATAAGGACAGCACTCTTCAACAGGATCAAGAAGAACAGAGTAAATGGGACTAATTAATGTTCTTGCATGGCAAATAAAGTTTCCTATAAAGTTTCCTATACACACACCTTGCAGCAGCAAACCATTTGCCACACTGCTATCACATTGCCCAATTCACCTAGGAAGAACCTTCTGCACTCCTCATTCTCTCCCATGACCAGGCAACTCAGGAGCGACTACAGAACCAAGTCCATGAGCCATTTGGTCCAGAGCTGCCAAATGCACCCACTTGCATTTGTGCACACCCACAAACCCCCAGACAAAACCCTGACCCCCAGTACACAGAACTCAGTGGACATTTCTCCTTGAATCCTCCTGGCTACAGCCAACAAACCACTTGCCAGTACAAACACTGCCTTGCATCAAAGCATCGTTCCATTTGCTCTCAAGGAGAGTAAACTACAGGAACTCTGTGAAGTTTCACTGTGACCATTCTTAAAGGTCATACTCCATTCCTGTATCACTCGAACATGCCTTCAGGCAGTCATCAACACAGGTAAACAAGTAAAAAGTCTCATACCATCCTAAGAGATTGCTCCTGCCAATGCTTGCAGATTAAGGCCCTGTCGTCCAGTGAGAACTTGCAGAGGGGATGAATTTGGCCAAGATCACAGAAGCAGCATTAGCCACTAAGCCTCCCAGAAAATACTGAGTAAATACATCATTTAACAACAAACATCTTGATGTCATTCCGAAAAGACAGACCGACTGGACGGAGCAGCCGTTATGCATGAGCCTGAGCACCTGTGCCTCTGAGGTTCGAGGTGTACCAACGTGAGCCTCATGTTCATGTCTCTGTAAGTAGAATTATTACATAGCCCTTGACGACTACACATAAAACAATTCTTTTTTTTCTTTCTTTTTTAAGACTTCCACATCCACAGGCAGATGCTTCAGATAAAATTATCAGCAAGAGCCACTTTGTAACTGCAGCTGCTTTGATTGCATCTTGTCTTTAAACTGAACTCCCTTCCCCTAGTCACTGCACCGTCTGCATCAGTGTCAGATTTCTAAAATGATATTGTCTGATGAGGAGCAACCAAGAACATGCACACTGCTCCATGAGACTATTTCTGTCTCCGAGTCAGTGATCCTTGCTGTGACAAATATGGATATCACTCACATACTGACATACTGGGCCTTTTTTCTACCAAACTCCTCCTTCATAAATACACCTGACTTTTTGGTGCCTACGAAATCAACGTCCTTTCCTGGCAAGTCCCCTTCCCACCGGAGACGAAAACCTTTCTGTTTTCTTTAAGCCACCACTTGGACGAAGAATAAAAGCCTCTGACCTATCAGAAGGTGACTGCATGCACAGCTCTGCAGAAAGGATGCATTACAAAAAGTAGAGGAGCAGCAGCTTTCAAAGTCCGTACAGAAGAACCTGGGGCCAGATGCTCAACTTCTGTCAGCCGGCTTTGTTCTACCAGCTTTACCCACCTGGGTCTAACCTTTTGATTTTAAAGCATTAATAGCAACTGTCTGTCTGCTCTTCAGAAGCTCCCTTTTATTAGAAAATTCAGAAATAGCCATTTATAGCTGGAAGATGTTTTATAGCATTTAATATAAACACTAGCAGCTTTGTGTAAGCAAAGGGTGTCAGAGTAGAAAAATATGGAACATTTCAGATGTGTTCTTTCAGATGGAACTGCAGAAAAGGAATCTGTGACAAGGAAAAGTAGGAAGCTGCAGTGATTCAGATTTGAGCTGGCTGGGTCATGGACAAGGGTTTTCCTAGCAGGGATAGAAAGGAGAAACAAAAGTAGTGAATTTAAAAAAATAAAAATGGGGAAAAAGTCTCTCCTGATGGAAAGGTACTGAAATTTGATTAATGAAGCAGAAGAATCTGCAGTGGCTGTAAGAGCAGATCCAAAAGAAGTAGGGTGACTTCGGTAGGTTTTCTTCCCCCTCCCTTTTTCATTAGGCTGACTTCTTTGTTTTTATTTTTTAGACTAAGCAAACACTGTTATATATCTCTGTCTCATTGTCTTCTGTCACCTGAGTAACACCTCTTTTACTGCTGCTAAAATGGCTACTCCAGTGCTAGGTCAGACCAATTATTTCTTAAATGGTTTGTATTCACCTGCACTTCAAATGTGTGGCTTTGAGAAACAAAATAACAGCACCTCATTCTCAGTCTGCTCCAAAGATCCATTATGCCAGCAACACATCAGTCTGCTCAATTAAAGAGCCAACGACTACAAAGCGACTGTATATCATTTGTATTACCTTTCTAGAGCCGACACTTTATTCACAAATATCTGACTCCAAGAGGTCCTTTTCTGCTTAGCTATGTGCTTTATCCTAGCTCATATTTGTGTTTTAAAAAAAATCAGCAATGTGCTTTAAGCAAAGACTTCTCCATCCTGCTACAGCCATGGTTATTTCTTTACTGTAAGAGAATACTGCCATTTTTTCAGCCTATTTCCAATAGATTTGTTAGCTGTGTTCTGCACCCCACGAAATAACAGACAGCCTGAAGGCACACCTTCAAAATATTTACAAGGATCCAACATTCAAACCAATGGTACCCTTCTGCCAGTAAACTTAATTCTTGTTCAGTTTTGTAACAGCACAAACTGAAGAGTTTCAAGGAGTTACACCTTCTTAATCCAGTCATGCTCACATCTTGTCAAGCACTGTCCTGTGGTTTAAGGACACATACAGCACTTTTCAGTAGTCCATGGCTCCTCTAGGCTCACACAGTCATTAGTTCCAGTCGATGTCCTGGCTACATTTGGGCTCCGCTCTCCTTCAGACCTGCTCCTCTGGCTGTTCCCCTTGCACACATCACTTGCCTGGAGATGACAGTCAGGTGAATTTCTATGCCACTATTGATGCTGCAGGACAGAGAGCAGCTCTCCAGCACATCGGGAGGAAGATGGACCCAGGCTCCTTAGGGAAGCGCACAGAAAAAAAACAGACTGAAACTGGGAGCTTTCAGAATGGATTCAAGGAAAAATCTTTCCTCTGAGCACAATTAAGCACAGGAACAGGCTGTCCAGAGAGGTCGAGGCACCTCTGTCCCTGGAGGTTTCCGCAGCCCTGCTGGGAGGAGCCCTGAGCACTCGGCACTCCAAGCAGAGCCCTCCCGAGGTCCCCTCCATCCTGAGTGATATGGTGATAATAAGAAGCAATCATGAAATAAACCCAGCCGTTCCAGCATCATAGGTCTTTCTCACAGAAGCTTATTATGACAGAAAACTTCCAGGCAGCTTCTTGCTGAGCTAATTTAAACTAACAAGACAGAACCCTGAAATATGAGGCCTTATTCTCCACTCTTCCAGACTTCCACAGTAACTTGCTTGTATGACAAGTTCGTATAAAACGTATAAAAGAAGAGAATTCTCTGCCTACCCAGGTTAGTAGCAGAGCCACATACCCACGTGCCGTTCATGGGGCCAAATATCTCTATATCTCATTTTCCTGCCATACCCAGCCCTGTGAGCCACGTGCTGCCCAGGAAGGAGCAGGATCAACCATTGGGTCACAAGAAACAGCAAAACCTTCAGATCTTCTGCACAGCTGTGAGACGGGGGGTCCAAAACGTTCAGGATAACCCAGGTTGGCTTCCTTTTGAGATGTCATGAGGAGGTAAGCTCATTTCAAGGAAGTGTAAATTCTGCCTAGTGCAAAGAAAAATTACTTTGAATTAACTGGATAGATGTTATGAATAATCCACATTAAATTCTTAATTTTGGGTTACGATAGAAGACTTAATAGTGGTCAGATACCCACTGCTTATGCAATTAATTCTTAGCAAAGAAAATGAATGTGATATATAAAATATTTTAGAAATAATCTTTTCATAAAAAAACAATGGAAATTTGAAGACGGATTAAGATTTAGTGTCACAACAGATTATAGTGTGAACAGAATACATCCTTACAGAAATCTATTTAACTAGTGATGTCCTAGAGGGAACAAACTATAGGGCTTTTTGACATGAAAAATGTGAATTTGCTCTTTGAGCATTTACTAGAGCTCACAACTGGCAGGAAATGAGGCATGAAATGTATTGTCAAACATACAGTGTTCAAAATATAATGCATTACTTTAAGTTGAGCACTGCTTTAGGGATGCTAACATCAGACTCCCATCCATATTTTTAAAAAGGGATAAAAATCAGCAACTATGTGCATAGATACATATATGTATATATGTGTACATATATATACAAGAAGCATTACAAAAATGTTTTTTTTTTTTTTTTTAAACATGTTTGGCTTGGAAGAATACGCTCCCATTTGTCACCTTTTCCTAAAGTAAACTAATAAATCAGAAATTCCAGAAAAGAGCAGTTCTATGCACAGACAAAATGTGGCAGAACTAACAGCAGACATGACGTATACAAGTGCTCCACAGCTCATGGCTTTTGTACGATTTCAGACCCAAGGAATCCGAAAGGCGACAGCTCCAGTTCTATGGGAAGCCCTGACCTCCACACTCAGGTGCTGTGAGGCCGCTCGAAGAGGAAGCAGGAGGGCACAGGGCTCCCACCCACAGCCATGGAAGATTTCAGCTGAGGTCTCCCAAATAACTCTTTCTTATGTGCTACTGAAAACATCTATCACAATAAAATAGCTGAAGAGTGACTCAGGGCCAGAACACAAGTAGGAACATCGTTCCTTCATAAAGCTTATGATCAAGGTTCTTCCCCTGTTATGGCCAGACATCATGAGAAAAAAATCCACTGAAACTTAATGTCTGTCTATTAAGGCCCTGAACTAACAGCAAGATGTAAACACCTGCAGTGTAGGTTCCTGTGAAACACAGCCCTCCTAATGCTTGAAGAGCCTCAGAAGCCAGTGAGGGACTGCCCAGCTGACACCAGGAAAATGAGTTTTACTCTCATTTTACAGCCAAAATGGAGTATGTAAAAATGCATTTACTAAGGTGACCCTTTTCCAATCTCCAGATAATGCAGTTAGTTAACTAACCAGACTGTCACCAAATCCTTTCTTAAAATACATTTTTTTTTCCTTTAAAGTGTGTCACATGGAAATATGGAATGAAATTAAAAGACAATGAAAGAGGAAAAAAGGACTATTTCAATATAAAATATCTTTTTGCTTTGATCACAGTAGACAACAGCTATACAGAAGTGATTTAACTATAAAAGAAAATGATTGCAGATATCTTGCTGGATAATGGTAGGATTGTACAGAATAAGAGACTGTTTACTAAGCTGTTTGGGAGAGGGATTTGTTTTCTTAAACTTTGCTTTAAAATTTTTTTTCTCACATAATACTCTATTGGACACAACATTCAAACAATGACAGGAATAGACTTATTTCTTGACCTTTTGAGTTTAGCAGTGAAATAGGCTGTAAAGCATCACAGTTTTCAGCATTGGGAAAGAAATCAAGGCTAACAATGGTTAAGCCATTTATTTCTGCTTAGTCCTTAATGGCAGGGAATCTGCTTTATTTCTGCTGTACATCCACTAGAACTGGCAGAATTATGGCAAGGACAGATATGGCCCATTTTCTTTAAGTCAGTGTCATTCATTTCTACCAAAAAGAGGCAAGAGGAATTAATGGTTCTCGCTCATCCTTCATGCTTTGATTCTTTAAGTTATTGAGCACTTTCTATTCCTGTATGATTGAAAGTGAACTGATCGACGCAGACACTTATCAGAAGCAAATCCCAGGACAGACGAGGGGGCATATTCTCATCTCGGTGCTGGATCGCTCTGCTGAAATTAGCAGCGACTTCTCCCTGTCTAAAACCAAAGCACTTCCACACTGTGAGACAAACCGGGCCAGGCGAGAATGCAGCAGCAGCAGCCGATCTGCGCGGCCCCGCCGTGCTGGGGATGTCAGAGCCGGGCGCTGTGGGTCCGAGGGCACGCTTGGAAACCTGCACTCCTGGTCCTGGCTCAGTGTCAGTGGTTTTCATGAGCAATTTACAGGTCTCCATTACGAATCTGCGAATCCATCAGTGTTAAAGATCTAATCTTTCAGCATTACATCAGTGAGATCGAGGTCTAGGACTGAATATGGGCTTTAGAGAAAGTCTTATGTGCTGGGGGACTGTTGAGAAGGGACTTTAAAAAGACTCAGAATATAACAATTTACTGTGTAAGGTAATATAGTTTTTTTCCCTTCTTAATAAAAAACGTAAGGGCTTTTTCTTATTTTCCTATAAATAGGCTAGTGAAAACAAGCAAAACCCAAGTCTACCATAAGCACTGCAATTCATTGATTAGGTAAATAAATTAATGGGAAGTCAGCCCTTACATAAAGCAGTACATTTAGCGTGGTGATGCCCTTTAAATGTCTAACCTTTTAGCCACATGTACAATGAGTGCATTTGACAGTTTTATTAGTTGAATAGTTGTCCATTTATGAGTCCCATCACATTAAGAATGGGGTTTCTGTACTTCTGCCAACGTGCTAGGAGAGGAAACTTGTCTCTTGTGTTTTCTCTTCTTAGAAAAAATGTCAGGCTAAAAAGACAGGTCCAAACAGTTACTAGCCATCTTGGCAAACATGCTACTATTGTTTATAAACCCATAAAGTCATTATTGTTTTGGGATGGTTTCTGTTACCTTACTTTTTATAACAGACAAGTGACTCTCAACGTGTGAAGAAAATCTAATAAAATATAAATACAAACCATTTGCCTGTTTTTTCATCTTTTGCTCCAAGCACAGATTACACTAACCAAGCAAAATAAAACTCTGTAAAACATAACTAAAACAACCGAGATTTTAGTGTAGTACCAGCCAAAAATACTCTATGAGTTTGTTAAGTTTTAATTTATAAAGTGCTTGCATTATCTTATCTTTGCTATGGAAAGCACTGTACTGCTCCAGTGCAGCAAAGCACAAGCACATGTGTAGCTGTAGGCACGCAAACAATGTCATTGTGTCAACTTTAACCAACACATTTCCCAGTAATCTTTTCCTCAGGCAAAAAGGAAGAATAGAAACTTTGCAACCAAGATGGGCCTTTGTGAGTAAAGCAGGTTTGCACCACCCAATGCAAGAGCATTTCTCCTCCAACAACCATGCAGTCAGAAGATTTTGCCACTTGTCCAACACCACAGCAGCCTAAGGAATCTTCCCTTGAGTGAAACCTGAAGGAATATCAGAGCAATGTTGTCTAGAGAACAGCTAAATAGCTCCCCCAAAACCTGAGAGCCAGACAGATGAATACTTCAGGTTTACCTGGCTTTGCAGCAGAAAACAAGTTAGCCATTTTCACCCTGGATACAGAACTTTCCAGTTACAGACAGCTGCTCCAACTGCCCATCCTGCCTTTGGTCCCATCATCCTTTTTTGAGAACAGGGGTGTACTCAGTTTTGGTGCCATACTTAGATTACCTTTAATCTTGCAAGAAATATTTTTGAATACGAAAACCAAGAGACAATATTGAACAAAACAGCTTGTGTTGCTTTTCCCAGAAAACATACTTTAAAGCTGAGTATTTTCCCCTTGCAAAAAAGGGCACTCAGACCTTTTGACATCTACTGTCACTGTTAAAAGGAGAACTGGCCAATGGATGGCAATCCACACCAGTGGCAC
Organism: Centrocercus urophasianus; assembly: GCF_019232065.1. Lineage (NCBI taxonomy): Eukaryota > Metazoa > Chordata > Aves > Galliformes > Phasianidae > Centrocercus > Centrocercus urophasianus. The sequence goes on from NW_024885044.1 coordinate 1,097,738, forward strand.
TGGACACGTGCTCTGAAGCGAGGACTAGAGGAGGACATCACACTCCTACTATTTGTATTCAGATTAAGGAAAGCCTTGAATACAACTCTCTCTTCAGCCTGCTTGTGTTATTTTATCTGGCAAAGCTCATACAGAAATTAATAATAGCTTTCCCATCTGCAAATAAAAGTAAGCTAGTTTAAATTTTTGGCAGTGAACTGGCATTTTGTCATTTAATCATTTCACATCATTACACTGCAATATGCAATGTAATGATATGACACTCCTAAATGACAAACACTGGGTACCTCCTGTACTGGAAGAAATAATGTAATGGGAAAGAAATTATATACTTAAGGCTTCACTCCCACAAATTGGGATTAAGATACAGAATAGTTGCAAGGAGAAGAGAGAGAGTCCTGCCTACAGTTAATTGAGCTAACCCTTAAGCACACATCAACTTTACGTCTAGAAATATCAACCCACAGCTCAGTTCTGATAAGGGTCAAGGATCCCAAAGTCACACCAAAGCACTCATGAATTGAAGTGCTGGGAGGGACAATACCCAACACTTTCCTGGGTCAGACCCTGCATGAAGGAAAGCCAAAATATCCTTATCTCTCTGGCCCACTTGATTATGAGGATATATTAACCTTTAAGTATTTTGGAGAAATGCCTCCAGAGATCATCTGCCAAAGCCTGATTTGATTGTCTGATGTGGTGACAAATAGGGTAAAGGCAGGTAAGAGTCCAAAGCCACAAGGCAACACTTTCAATTGCACATTGCAAGCAAGCCCTGGAGCATTTCCAAAGCACCTCCTAAATGTCTCAGGCCTTCAAGGACCTCCAAGATTCTAATAATTATTCTTTCCCACCATTTCTTGCTGTTATCAATTCAGCTCACACAAGAGGCCAGTGAGAAAGCAGCCTAAAAAAAATGTCACCGATGTGCTGACAGCCGCTCACCTGCTGCACATCCACCTCTCAGCGTGCCAATCCCCAGCCCTCCTCCAGCCCTGGGAGCTTCACAGCAAGGTGAAGGTACCACCACAACACCTATCATAAAATGGGGTCATGGAACGCTAGGGGAATAAACCACCACCACAAATAATCCTCTTTGGATTTACAATTTTATCTGTGTGAGGGAGATCTTTTCATCCTAACCAGATGCTGCAAGCTCCAGCCTGTGGCTGTGACTATTGAAACAGCAGCACAGCAACCAAATTCCTGCAGACAGCAGGGGATCCCAGACAGGTGGAGGGCTGGCAGGGCAGTGTGCGTGGTGGTACGCTGGAGACTTGGCTATGAAGCAGTCCTTGAGATGGCTGCAGTAAGTACAACAGGGAGATCCGAAGGGGGACATCTCAGACCCGGCTGATCCAGGCTTAGGTGCAAACAACTTTCTGCCTCCCCTTCCAGCTGCCTTTGCCGTTCACAGCACTCCATGTCTGTCAGAGGACTTGAGAAGCAATGAGAGAGACAATAAAATTCTGAAGTGAAGAGCTCTTTAAATATTAGCTCAGCTGGTATTATCATACATTTTTCCAAGTTCAAACATGATAAAGTGATTTGAGAGTTTGCCAACTCCATATTCAGGGGAAACATGCAGAGAGGAGAAATGTTGATATCTTTGATGTAAGTTTTTCTTTTCTTTCTCTTTCTGTTTACTTTAAACAACATTCTCCTTAACTCATTTCAGAAGCTATCTGAAAATACTGCAAATTACACAACAGCTTTAGCAGCACAAAGTTGCAGGTGGCAAGATATTTATTTACCAAGAGAAGCTATCCATGAATGGAGGAGTTATCCCAAAGAAATGGTTATTTTCTTTGCCATTTTATTCACATAAAAAGCCCTATTGAATTTCTGCTATTCAATCATTTATTATGCAGTGGCTGAGAGAGCTGGCTTTTACATTTCCCCCACGTTAGTGAGAAGAAACAATCCTTAAAAACAAATTCCTGAAATGACAATGAACTTACGGTTCCCACTATTTAATAAGCAGCCCCAAACATTTCCCTCCCTCGCTGTCACAGATGCACGCAGCAAAAAATACTGCAAAAAGAAGGGGAGAAAAGAAAGAAGAAAAGAGGAAGGATCCGGCATCTAGGGCGCTTCTGAGGTGCCTTGACTTGGATGCACATTTCCCCACGCAGGCTGAGGTTCGGAGGGCCAAGAACAGTCCAGCCTTTCCAGAAGTAAAGCCACCACTGCAAAGGGGCCGTGATAAGATGAGCCCCAGCCCACAGGCAGCCCTTCTCACGTGTGAAGTGAGCACACTGCTCTATTTTGCACAGCTTATTCTAGCATACATTGCAAGGCTGAATAACTGATTTGAAGACAAGGCGCTTCAGGTTGAGACCAGCCCATCTCCATTCCACCTCCTTCCTGTGCCCCATGAAGCTGGACGGCCTGCTGAAAAACTACATGAATGCACAACAATACAGAGGGATGTAATAATATAACTAAGTTTACTTAATCCTCTTTCAGAATACCACAGGAAAAAAAAAAAAGCAATATTCATTACACTTGGCAAAAGCAAGAATGGTAAGCTGCAGCCAAAGCAATCTCGAATGCTTGCTTATTTCCTTGTCTTCTTTAAAGCTTTTTTTTTTTTTTTTTTTTTTTTTTTTTTTTTTTTAAGTTTTTTCCTTTTTTTTTTTCCTTGAATCCTTCTGCACTGGCATGTTCACTAAATGCAGACAGAAGGTAATTATATATCATGACTCATTAGCAGAAAAAAGAAAAGTGGGAGCAAAAGCAATAGGTGGGTAGGGGTAAATTTACCATCTAATGATTTAAAATTTGGGACTCCAGCTCTCAGGGGAGAAAAGGGAAGGAATTCAGTCACCGCCCGTGAAATTCTAGGACACTAAGGGTCTACTAAAATCATTTCATCACAACATCATTAGACCATCCCAAGGAAACTAGTTGTATCATCTGATGGCATCTTAGTTCTTTTCTGGCACCTTGAAGAAGAATGGCCAAATTGAACAAAGGAAAAACAAAAAGCACTGAGGAAGGAAAGCAGAGAAGTCTTAGAAAAAACCCCCACAAAACCATTGAGCCATGGCATAAAAATCCAAGGCCCAATTTCAGCCCCTGGCACCGACCACACAGCCCCACGCTTGTCCTTCATTGCCAGCTGCAATGCCAACCTGGCCTCTTCCTGCTCCTCCTCACGAGACCAGAAATAAATCAGGAGTTATGTTTTAACATGTTCCTTCTACTCTACCGAACAAAGGAGTCCACTACACTGTAAAGCAAATAACATAAATAATTTAAAAAAGGGAAGTGAAATACATGGAAAGCCAGAAAATCTTCATTTCATCCACAGTCATTTCATACAAACTTCTCCCTTTAATAGCCACCGTGTTCTATAATCATTAAAACTGTTTAGCTAGATCCTTTTAAAAAGATATTTTTCTTTTGGCTGTATCACAGCAAAGGATACTCTGCTTACCCTCTTCGAATTTTAAAATGTGGACTTAAGGACCCAAGAGAACAGAATAAATTTTCTGCTATTTTAAAGAATTAGAATGTGTTGGAGAAAGACAGTGCTTGGCTGGGAGCTGGTTTATTAAAAGGATGTTGCAGCTAGAGAGTGGAAAAAATAGGACAAAGCATCCAGTGGGAGCCATTGTTCTCCTTAGGGCAGGCAGCAGAACTAGAGATTTACTCTGGGAGGAAATTCAGAGTAGTTCAAGCCTACTGCAGGAGATAAAAACTCATCTATCCATCAAGTAGCAGATCCATCCTGTACAGCTGCATCTTCTTATTCAGCTGGTAGAAATGAAGCTCAGCACAGCTTAGCAGCAAATTTGCCATCAAAAGGAAAGAATTACTGACAACATCTGCGTGAGAGCAAGCAGAGGCTGCTGTTTTGCTCAGCACACCAGGCTTTTACAAGAAGCTTCTGAAGACAAAAAAACAAAGGTGTGGCAGAAAAAGGCCAATTCTCTCCTGGTCCCTCCCATGGATGGGCTGAGAGGGGTTCACACATCATCGGCCATGGCCTGCACAGAACATTACTGAGCTGAACGATTTCAAGTGCTCAGCCCCAGGCTCAGCTAACAACCTGCAGCTTACTGGCCTCAGCAGGAGCTAAGAACCACATGTGCAACTCACCAAGCAATGGCAAAGCAGATAAAATCCACTCACAATTAGCCAGAATTTTCTAATAATGTCTGAGTTCTGGTTGAGAACAGTGGAAGAAGTTTGCTTAGAGCTATCTGGTTTAGATAAAAATCTTTTTTCTATGAGATTTTTAATTTCATTACTGAAAAATCAAGACAATTGGGACAGCAAGTATCAAACAGATGAAAAGAAGGCTTTGTATCAAAATGCAGAAGGTTTAAGTGTGTTTTCCAGCTACAGATGTTATCTACAGTTACCCCAACTCCTTTAAAAATATCATCCTAAATCCTTACTAATCTCAACTCAGACAATTGAGCTTTACTCCAAGTAAGTCCCCAGATGACGCTGCAGGGAGCATCAACACTCACACACCTGATGGTGTGGGAATCTGCTCAGGCAGCAATAGTAATAGTAAAGCAACTGCTTACAGCAGCAATCTGCAAAGTACTCTTTTTCCTGGCTGGCACCAACTGTATTGCATTGCTTTCTTCAGATGGGATCAATACCAGCCCCCTAATTTAGAATCCACAATACGAAAGCACAGCTTCAAGGGTGAGCTTCAAACAGTCAAAACATCACTGTCCTTAGAATAGGGCATAAGAGCCCCAATGACTTCAATAAAATAAGTCAGGGTTTCCTGTTCACACCATGACTTCCAGAATATTGGTTACTCTTATTATCTCACACTTGTAAACATTCTGCACATTAAGCCACAGCAGATTAAACGCTATGATTTCTGTGCTCGCACAGACAAACCCAACATTACAAACCTATACACATATAAGCCCTCCGGCTAATGTAAGCATTTAGCTCTTGCAAACTTAATTAAAACAAAAGAACAAGTAACCTCTTGAGCAGAAAATAGGGAGCAGAAGCCAGTGTCTGTGACCCTTCGGCCCAAGAGCCTTTGTTATTACAATACAAAATACACTAACTGCATTTTGGAAGCCCTAGCAATTTTCAGCTTTAATGCAACCCAAGTCTGCATCAGGTTCAGTCACAGCATAACCAGCACTGCAATTCTCTCCAATTTAATACCAATAATCCTACATAGGAAAGAAATCATAACTCTTAACTATTATTTGCAATGACATCCGCCTTTTAACTTTAAGCAGCGTTCTTTAAACATTTCTAAACTTTTCCTATTTCTTCCCTGTGCCTTGATATGAATTTGCCTGTCACCGCAGGCTGTACACAAAGAGAGACACAGACACCGAGCACAAAGATATCAGGAAGTGGTTTTCCTAGCAACAGTAATCATCTGAGAGATCCCAGAACATCCTTCCTATTCATGCAGCATTTTGTGTTTTGAATAGTGCTGACAGGTGAAGTGGATTCATAGTATTTAATACAAAAAATATTGCTGTGGATGGGTATGGCACAAAAGCAAAAATATCCACACTATTCATGAACAGATGAATTCACTGTTTTCATAATGTTCCAGATTATTCACTAAGGCACAATTTCAAAAGCAAAGACGTTCCCCTTCCCACAGAATGAATAATCCAGTGTGCTCTGCTGAAGCAGAGTCACCAGGTGCTTTTCCAACAGCGATTCTGCATCTCCAAATCCCACTCACCCTATCTATCAATAACCAAATTTTTCCACCCATCCAGCGCTGGGATTTTCCATCTCATTCCTTAAGGACAAAGTGCATACCTGTCAGTGACTGCAGGGAGGCCTCTGCTCCAAGCAAGCCAGTTTTCATTCTCACGTGCCAGGCGCAGACAGCAAGGCTGAACTTGTTTTCCAGAAAGTCCTCTGTCATGCAGGTTTCACGTGCTGGTTCCACTGCAGACACAACGCTGGGATGTGGTTCTGTGCTGCAATCCCTGGTGGGAGCTGAGGCACACAGGAGGGACGGGCATTACAACAGGTGATGCAGCCGTTCTGCAAAGACAAGGCATTAAAGACTCAAAATTCTCGCTGTCCTGCAGGGCCTGTCAGATCCCATAAAACAAAGTTTCTTCAGTTTTGCCCTCAAATTTTTCCAAAGTTTAAGGTCTGATTCCTTATCTGTTACCTGCTGAAAACACAAAACATTACTTTTCTTCCTGGGGCACACCTCAGTTGTTCCCTTGCCTTTCCTTTCCTGCACTGAACACGCATTCCATAGAAGTCTCTCTGTGAAACTATGGATTCAACAGGAGCATCGCAGCCTCCCCACAAATCTTCTCAAGCAGTCACTGACTTATTATCTAGAATGCTCTAAATCTGGCTTTTTTTTTCCCCTGAAGGTCTTCTCAGTTTTTTGTTTAGAAGGCATTATTACCACTCTCTTAAGAAAGTTCTCTAGTCTCTTCCAACACCTACTTAGGTTTTATTCTGCCTTTAACTTTCTCTGCGTTTTGAGTCTTTTAGTTGTCAGTGTATTAAGCCATTTCCTTCCTTCCTACCTACACCTGTATAATGGAAATGTCATCAAATCCTTGGCTACAAGCGTGCTGGAGGATGGGACTTATTACCTGGACAATTTGTTACTGGTTCAGATTTTTATGCGTTGAAAGTAATAAAAAAATAAATTGAAGGGATACATTCAGAACAGATGTGAACAGGTATAACTAATGGGAGATTCAGAGAAAATTAAATAGGGACAAACGGTGGTGTAAATTACAATGCCAGGTTTAAGCTGATTTTAAAGGGAAACCAGCAAGTTGGCTTTCCTGGATGTGGCATTCAGAGAGCTCAGCTGAGCTGCAGTTGAAATATGCAGGGTATGGATTGTAAGTGTGTGTGATAAGAGAACTACTAATATGAAGCTGTAAGATAGCAGAAGATTATTCAGCTTCCTTCTGCTCTCTAGAGCCTTTATGTTGAATACACTCTCTCCATTTGCCCTCTATCTTCTGTAGTCATTTAAACTGATGCAAAGTGGTGATAAAGTGCAACTGTTCCAGTAAAACTTGCACACTTGCTTTGTGCAACTCTTAATCCTCATGCATGACATGTTGCACATCCTAGAGCATGATATAAAAACACCGGCTTCTAACTTCCTCTTGATAGACACTTGTCTCCTTTACCCTTTAAAAAGTGTCTTCAGTTTTCAAATAAAGATTTTGAAAATGCATCCCATTAAAAGTTACACTAAAATTCTTGAGTCACGAGTATCTTATAACCTTCCAGAAACAGTCATTGATATTTAAAAAACACAAAATCCTTCATTGGCTTCAGAAGTGCCAAGGAAAGTAATGCTATATTCTAACCAAATCTGCTCCCCGCAACTTGCAAACAGCTTGAGTATCTATAACGAGCTAAAATAAGTCTTTAGATTGAAGCACTAATTAGGTTGAGTTGCTTGTCTCCAGTTACAAATCTGAGTTTCACGCATTACCTAGTTTCCAGGAACTGTCCCATAGACTTACTTGTTTACTTTTAGAAAGGTAGCATTGAGCAGCTTCATTTTCAAGGACAAGACAGACAGATACAGACAGCCAAATTCATGACTGCCCCAGACATGCTCCCCTCCCACCCGGCTGCGGTGGCCTCAGTACAGTGAGGTGAAGGTGACTTACAGCATTCGGGAATCAGAGCTCCACTGAAACTCTGAACAACCAAACCATCCAATGCTGCTCACTGAAATCACTAGCTACCACTGCTTACAAGCAGGACATAACATTATATGCTGTACTTTTATGAGATTGAAGCTAATTCGAAACAATTTTCTAGTAACGCCATCAATAAAAGCTTATGGGAAAACCCTGTTCCATATCCTCTGGCTACTGACACAACACTGCTGATACACAAACCAAAACTGATGGCCCTGATAACAGATTCTCCTGACACAGTGACATTTACACCAAGAAAAAAGCTCCCTGTGCTAAAGACAGAACCACCTTAATCCAGGTTGTGGGGATACCGGCAGAAGCTGGGAACAGGAGGAGACAGAGCATCTGCCACGAAAAAGGACAGACCTTAACATGCAAATAAGAAAGATTTAGGAGGTGTGAAGAGAATAGAGACCGAAACACCACAATACCAGCAATAAGGTATTTCAGCACTCATTTAATTTAGTGTTAAGTTTCTGAGGTACTGGACTGGAACTTCGGTTACCTTACACAAGTTCCCAGCTTTGCCACAGATACTCTGCACCACTCACCCAGACACACAGCAAAGCACCTTGTGCAGCTTCCCCGTTCTTTTCAGGCAGTAAGTCCCACACGACACCTGCATGCCTTTACTGCCACGTTTACATGTCAGATTGAAGCTGGGTCACTCAAAAATCATCGGGGTTTCACTCCATAAATAGCCTGGGTCTCACTTAGCAATGGAACGCTGCCACACAACGTACTTCTAAAAATTCTATTAGCTCTAATGGAGTACCAACGACTAAGAGCAGCAATATGCATTCACAAGCCAACCTTGTTGAATAGAATGTATCTGTTAAATAGAAAGCAGCAGGTTCTACTGCACACGACATCATCTTCCATTTTCACAGGAGTCCACTTCCTCAGCAGATACAGCCCCGTCTCAAGTGCATCTACCTCATTACCTATGTTCAGAGCTTCAGAGAAATAAAAGGCTGATATTCTTAGCATAAAGCAAATGGAGAGAAAAAAAATCAGCTGTATGAACTTGGAAGCAAGCTCCACTGGCACCATTGCTTTCAGCAAGATGCTATCTGACATCTTTTGGCTGAACAAGTCCCTTTTGTGGGGAGGATTGTACAGCAAATATTTCTGAGTAGCATAATGTTTGTTGGATATTGCTCTGTTAGGGCAGCTTGTGTTTTCACTCTATTCTGCTTTTGTATGCGAGGGTGTGGAATTTGTTAATCTAAATAAAACTCAAAATAGACAGCATGGTTTAAAGAGCTGCTGACGCCTGGTGGGAAATTTTGAAAGAGTTCTCTGCTAAAAAGCAATCCTCTGCATGAGTTTATCTCCAAGCTTTGCTTCCCTCAGTCTGCTGCCAGGGAGGTTTCCAAGAACTGGATCTAGCTGTTTAATGGGAGCGCTGCACTTTCGGTGCAATGTGAGCCATTAACTTTGCTTTTCAAGTGTTTATATGCATTCTGCTAGTGACCTGTCACTGCACATACCTCTGCTTCAGAGAAGTGGACTGAGATGAAAGGATGAAAGTGTACTTGCATTCTGAATTGTGATTAGTTATTCCTCAAGCTGCATATGGATAGCTAATTAGTTTTGTTCTCAGAGAGCATTTCAAAACCCCACATCAAGTATCTGCTCTGGACACCTCTTCCTCAGACACTTCATCAGAGTCCAGCAGAGCTGCACTGCGCCTTTTTGGAGGCTTGGGCACCACTTCCCCTTGCACTGCTCACAGAGAGACAGGCTCAGCTTCCTTCTGCTGAGATGACTTTTCCTTTGGTGAACAGCGTTCGTTACCTCAACAGACATTCAGCAACAAGAGCTCTTCCCCCATTACAGTGATCTCTCTCCATGCAGTCTTCAGCTAATTTCAGGTTCATCTTTACCTGTTTATTTCTTGTTGTCACACAAATTCCCTCTTGCTTCAACTCTGCCTCCAGGTGAAGACAAACTGAAGCCTTATGCAATAGGTCTCTCCAGAAATCAGTCTGTTTGAATGGAGAGGCACCCAGAACTGCCTCATTTCCCCTGTAGTAGGCATTAACTATGCAATAACCTTTAAACCTTTAAGTCTCCATTAAACTTAAAACAACTCCTTTCTAGATATCTGGTTTTAAGTTAAGATTTCAGTCTTTGAACAAACATCCAACCCAGCTTCCACCAGTTATCAAAATCTGCAAAAAAAAACCTGCAAGCACTTTCAAACCAACATCAGAAGACCTTCACCAGCATTCACGCGGAAGCTCATATCACAGCAGCTTGAGCTCTACAGAGATGTTGACTTTCAGAAATTCTTTAGATGGTCAAATCCGAGTTTTGAGGTTTTCTGGTTAATCTAACAGTGCAAGACTCCTTTTTTTCTTCATTGTGACTTCCTTTGACAGAAAAAAAGCGTTAACAAGTAATATTGCAATAAAGGGATCTGACTAGCATGAAAAATGGGTCCTATCAGCCATTCAGGTAAGAGGCTCTTCATTTCAGGCATGCAGTGCTTGGGTAAAGCTGGGGGAAAATAAACTACCAAGAATTGCCAGAATCAGGAAAGCCCACACTTTTGTGTCTGACCATTTGTCTTGATGTGGAGCTCAAATTAATGCTAAGAAAACCACAGTGCAATTCATTTATTCATTAAAGGGTGAAAGCAAATGAGAGAACTTAGGAATTTTTTCTTTCTAAATTTGACTGCACCAACCCACACTGGTTCTTGGATGAACTGTAGATGCCTCTCCATCACTCACCCGGAGAGGAGACAGACCTACCAAGAAGTATTTGGCCAGTATTAAAGATAAATCACAGCACAGATCACTGCAGCCGTGAACCCATTGTGAATGGACTTTTTAAACGTTTATTTTCAGCAGGCAGAACTGAGAAGGAAAAAAGGATGAATGTAGGGAGAAGTGAGGTGCTCAAGGACAGACACCTCTGTTGAGTACTGCACTTCCTACGGGTAAGTGAAAGGACAAATACCAGCTCCTGATAACACTGAGTGTCATGGTTTTATGGCTTTCCCTTGGTATTCCACACCATTTAAGGAGAGCTGTAAGCCAGGGATATTTTGTTTTTGTTTACTTTTTAAAGCCAAAAGGAAACGTTGAGGCAGAAAATCTCGCAGAAGCAGCTAAACTCCTTCAGACTGTCATCCACGGCACAGGCCAATCTACCAAGTACACAGACTGCTGAGTTCACATCCATCTCCTTCCTTCTCACACACTTCATTCTGGTCTACCTCTAATCAGAGTCATGAGATTCCATAAGAGGTCTGCTTCTGAGAGCCACTACCATCTGAACACTGCCGTTTTCACACTGGTGGGAAAGATATTTAGATCACCTGTATTAAGCGTGCACAAAATTCCACTGCTGTCTGTGACGCTGTGTGGTCTGAATTAAGGCCTTGGGGCCAATTTTCAACTCATTTATTCCTTTTTCATACTGCTGACACTCAGCTGAGGCTAGTGAACTATTAGACTCAAATCAGCGTGAGGGCAGACTCAGGGCCCAAAAATGTGAATTTTATAAGCAGGTCTACGTGAGAAGCAAATGCTCTCACTATGAAAGGCTGTCCTGCCACCCACCAGATCTCAATTCCTTTCAGCTCTTCAGTCATACACCTCATTGCCATCATAAAAACAGATCGAGAGCGCTCTGAAGCTGATTGCCAGAGCTGCCACTGTGAGAGCTTCCTTCAGTAGAAAGGATTAGAGTGTCCTGAAAATGTCAATCAGATATCAAAGATACATGAAGATTGAAAAATAAAATGTACGATTTATAAAAATAAGTCTTTGGGAGATGCACATTACTCTAAAAAATGTAAGAGAAATGTCACCCAAACAAACACATACTCTGCTTTCCAACTTCAAATTGTCCACCGATAAAACTCTCAAACGTTGCACCTAATACAGTAAATAAAGCAGCTAAATCCTCACCATTATCCAATTTCCATTTGCTATGACTAAGTGTCTGCTACAGCTGAGGCACTTCAGCTGATATCAGCTCATATACCTCCCACTAACCAGGTGCCCTACATGTCAATGGAAAGACAGGACTATTGGGACTGTCACAACCAAGGACATCCTGCTCTTCTTGGAACAGGACTTGCATCAACCACCCAGCTAAGCCACCCCAGCAGTGCTTGCCTGTTGAGCTTTCTGTTGTTTGGGTTTTAATTCACTTTACTAAGATTGCTTTTCATTCACTTAGTGACAGGTAGTTATTTGTTTGCAGGGTTCCATTTGACATTTATTGTTAGTGTAAAACACTAATAATAATAATTAGTGCCTTTTTAGAGTTGTCTGAGGTTTTAGTGCTGGTGCATTGTTAATATAAAACATCCCAATTCTTCGCTGTATATAGGATAGTATGATCGTATTTAAATATAACAAAGGGGCTCATTATACTGAGGCCAGATTGCAGTATCTTTGAGCCTCCTGTTAGCAAGCCAAGATCTAACATCTAAACTTGTCTGCAATGCTAATACCTTCAGGAAAGGGAAAAGTCTAGATATATATGCTATTTTTATTCATTCAGACTTTAACATCTAAAGTCAGTTTAATGAAAAGAGGTTGAGAATAAATTAATCCTACAATTATTCTGAGACCCTCAAAGTTACTTTGAGATACTCAAGACACAACTTTCAAACGCCAGTACATCTCCATATAGAGTAATGGATCTCTCAAAACCTCCCCTTGGTGACTCCCACCTACTTTGCCTGTCTTAGATCTGAGATAATCATTTTCATACCCTGACCAATGAGGCTATGGACAATACTTCTAGAGCACCTCATTACAGTACATTTGTAATACTACTGCGTACTCATGTTAAGAATATTGTAGCACAGACATTCCTTGATTGGGTGCTCTTCACCAAGCCATTTAATCACAGCAGTTCTCTCAGATCGCCACATTATGACAATATGTTGCAATGGTTATTTACTCTGAGGGACAGATTTTATTTTAGAGAGCAAAATAAGAACTTCCCATACAGAGATGACCAGATATGTTTTTAATATCACCAATTTTAGGGATACCTTACTATGAATTACACCACATTTCACAAGATAACATATGGACATGAAAATACGGGTAAAAATACCAGCCAGGCATTTGCCAATCACAACTAACCTGCTCTGCTTTTATTCCTGTAGTTCAATTCTAATCAGAGTTGAAAGTTGGAGTCAGTTTTCATTTCTGCTAAGAAAGCTCAGGGATGACCCCATCTCTGCACAACTCTGTTTTTAGACAGATCTTTTTGCAAAGACGATTCAACAGTCAGATCAGTGCCAGCTAACATTGCAGAATGTTTGGGTACACATACTGCTAAGCTGACTCTATTACCAGAGTTTATTCCTAGACAGATTTGAGATATCCTGAGTTTGCTGCAGAATCTGTGCAAGAAGCTGAAGCCTCCTGTTACTGCTATGACCACTACCAGAGGCAACAGGAAAAGTTCTACTGTATACTGTAAGAAGAGACACGTGAAATAAGAATTTCAATCTTAAGCATTGCTAAAGTTTTTAGGCTTCCTGCCTGAAAATCTGCTTGTGTGAAGTACTTGTTGCTGTGCTGTCTCGACAGCCACGTGAGAAAAGCTTTACCAGGAAGGATCACCTTCTAGCAATCTTTGCAATGGAAGTACTAAATAAACACTTATTAAAAAAAAAAACAGCAAAAAACAAAAACCAATACAGCAACAAGAAGAATGAACCCACACCAAATGTCTTGTTTAAAACAAGTTCAAAAAGAAACCAAAAAAGGGTGAAACATGTTTGGATTATTGGACTAAAAATCAACTTGGTTTTATTTTATGGAAAGTTAAAAGGTCGATCTCCACATCTGAATCTGTTGTGAAAACGCTCAGAGCTTAAAGCAGCATCAGTCATCTTTAATACTGGCTGAGGGGGGCTGAGATTAAAATGATCTTCCATGCTTCTAGACAGCCCTAAGAGTCAGACCTCAGAGCTACCATTACCTACTGCCCCAAAGCCTGGAGAACAAAGCAAACAAACAAACAATCTGGAGAAGTTCACCACCAACTCAGAATTGAGAGTCTTTTGTTCCCAAGACTGGTAATTTTTGCATCTTAGGTTCTCACAGCATTATGAAATTAACAACCCATCTGATGAAGTTTGTATCCCCTGCCTTCCACACGCAGCCCTATCTGACTTCACCTGATGGTGGGTGGGTTGGCCATCTGTTCAGGAAAAGAAATCCTGTGCTTTACCCAAGTTTCCTCCCTTTCCCCAACCTTCTTTCCCCTATTCAAGCTGTAAAAGAATTGTTCTTCAGCCTCCTGCCTGACCCGTGAGTGGTTTCCACCATCCTGCACACCTGATATAACGTAAGAAGACGTGATTGATGCAGCCTGACCTGACATGTCGTGACGCTGCTTGTCACATGTGGAATTCAGGAAGAAAAAATAAATAAGCAACCTTGACATGTTCATAATAACCAACGATTTTCCAGCTCCTCATTATCTCTAAGTTAATTAGGCATTTAAAACATAAATGATTTCTCCAGAAAGAAATCCAGCTACCTGCTCAAGACAATGATGACAGTTGGACTACGATCCCAAAAATCTTTACCCAAGAAGAAACTGGACAGAGCAAGGACTGAAGGCTCAAATTGCAGATTCACCACCACCAAACGTGAAGCGGGCTGCACATTTCATCTCTCCTGTAAATTAGAGAATGAAAACAGCTTGCCGTGCCTCTTGAGACCAGTAGGTACCTTCAACAACAAAGTGCTAAAAGCTGAGCCAGTACTAATGACTAGCTCTACATTTCCTTTAAGAGGATGCGGGACTCTCTTCCTCGAGGAACGTTTATTTTAAAAGGAAAGAAAATAGAAGGGAAAGTCAAGATTACGCATAGCTTCCCTGCAGTTCTAATGTGCTGTGTATTACAAGGCAGCAGAGACCAACATTACCAATGCATATTTTATGGTTATTCTCCTTCTAAAAATTTTTGTGTGAATATTTACAAAAAATTGCACAGGTCCTACAGCACCTCACAGACAGTTTTAAGTCATTACACACTCATTTTCACAGGACATGTTTTACTTGATTCTTCACTCAGAGTACTGGACTCAGATGAAGCCTCACGAAACATCCCAGCTGCCTGTTCTGCTTTCTGCTGCTTGCAGCTGATGCTACAGCGGCTTTGGGCGACTTCAAGTGGTACGAGACAGGCTGAGAGCAGGGCAGAACAACTGTGTCTGTGGTTGCTTCACACTACTAATCACTCCACATGAGAAGGTAGAGATCCCTTGGTTATGTTCACAAAGATGAGTTAAAATAACTTCATTTGGCATCCTTTTCAAATAGGATATTCCTTAAGCAGCAGAGTTGTCAGCAAACACTTTTTAATGCCTAATCTTCAGGTAGCTCTTAAATCCTCCACAAATACAAGACAGACAGAAGCACTCCTGAACCGTAACCGATTGTGGGAAAATCCCTTCCCCGCTCCCAAGCACTTTCAGCTCCTTGCTAAGGCAGTCTGGCATCTGTTCTCTTCAGGAATCCCCTTTCTCCTCTAAGGTCTCCCAGCATTGCAGGAGACAGGGTAAGCAGGTCCTCCTCAAAACCCTCCTGCCTGGGCCTCTCTTAAGCTTTCCTTAATCTTTTTAACGTTGATATGTCCATTACGACTTGGTGAAGGCATTTCCGTCTCCACAGACGCAGTTCCACTCTTTCTTCCTAGAAATGGCAGCCAGAAACAGCTACCTTCACTTTGGACTCACGCAAGAAAAGCTGTAAGAATTGGCTGAGAACTACTTAGTCTGCAGATGAAAAAAAGGACACGGTTTAATGGAGGTTGGAGTCCTGCAACTATAATATGACACAGCGGGAGGGTCCAGCAGCCACAGATTTTAGATTGGTGCTAGTCTGAAATGGCAGCTTTTATTTCAAAAGATAAACTAGGTTAATTATTGCTGAAGATTTGGTGTATTGCTGGAGCTGGCTGGATAGGCTGGCAAAAATGGGATCTAACAAGCTGGCAAAAAGCTCCCTGGAAATAAAAACAAGTGGGGGGAAAACTTAACTATATTTTAATAAATGCAAATGTCTACAACCAGCCAATATGTCAAACCTCAGTTACCAAAGCTTGCCTCCAGTGCAGCAGTTGTTGACTTTGAAAACTGGAGGTGATGCTGCAGCCTCACTGTGATAAACTGAAGTATCAAAGTCAACTCTAGAAGGGTCTGATCCAAGGTATTTGGCTTTTGGATCACAACCAGCTTGACTCAGACTTTCTGAGAGGGAGTCTAACAGCTTACTACCCAATGCTATCACAGTCAGCTGTACACACAAAGAACCACGGCAGCTATCAGCTAGAGCTCACCAACAGGGCACGCTCTGCTCAGAGCTGTGCCAGCTGACTCATGCAGCGCCTCGCCGCTGTGTCTGAGCACAGTAACATTTTACACTGCACACCAGCCCACAACACACTGTTCAGGGGTTCTTTAGGTGTATCACAGGCACACTTCAGATATGGACTAAGACAATTAGGGGCGAGCCAGATTCTGTGTTTTCTCAGAGCTGAATTTCCTCTGAAAACAAACAGCTACCCAGAATAATAAACCAAATATTAAGAACCTAGAGACTTCTTGAAGTTCTTCTTAAAGCTGAAATTAAGGAACGAATGCAAACTGTCTGCAGGTGCTCTTTTCTTTTACTTCTCAGTTTCCTGAAATAGAGTTTTGGTACAAGATTCCCCATACTAAAAAACATTTATTTTGCTCTCATTCTCACCATTAACCTTAGATTCTTCCATAAAAAGAGCTAGGAAAGGACAATTAAAAACATCTCAATCACCGTGAAGTCTGATAACACTATGTTTTACCAAATACTTTTGTCTTGACAGGCAGCCCTTTGATTATCATATCTGGTGTGTATTCCACAGCCAATTGCAAAGCATTAGTGCAGCCCAGTGGTATGCTGCTAACTTCCAGAACAAAATTTGCCTCCAACTCCTGTGGAAATACAAGCTGCAGCAGGACCTGACATATAAATGGGACTGAAGCAAAACACACGGGTGTGCTCATCAAACTGGGCAAGGGTCTGTAGGGCAGAACTGAGCCACATGCAGGAGACCTCGTTTGGACCCCTATCCTGCATCTGATGCATTTATCTCTAGCAGATGTAGCTTTATCTAGGGTGAGACAAATGCATAAATCTCTTCCTGGTAACTCCTTCCAGTTGTACATCAGCTGAGTTTAAGCTGGAGAAGCCTGCAGCATAGTGCCATCCTAATAGCTGAAGATCTCCTGCAGTAAATATTCACCCAGAATTACACACACCTTCCTAGTCTGCACCTCCTCTATGTCTAAGAAGTTCCTCTCCAGCTCTCAGTCCCACTCAGTGATGGACCGGACCTCACAAAGCCTATGAAATAGTAACGAAAAGCTACATGGTCACTGTCCTTATTGGTTTATTTAATCTGGCATTTTTAAGCTTGCTAAAATTGCTTTTTTTCTTCTCCAGAAAATTTCTGCTGTGTATGTACAGTCATATGGGAAGAGGGGGTAAAAAAATAAAGAGTAGAAAGTGGTTTGCTCCCACCTTTCTAAGTGGCACAGCTTTCCAAAGAGACGCTTTCATATCTTCAGTAGGAACTGTTAGCAATTTGTGACATTTCTAGTCTGTCCAGGGTGTAACTTGTACATGACAGGTCAAGTCTGTCACCTTCATAAAAGCTAAGAACATCCACACTGGCACACTGCACTGCGGGGTCCCTCTGAGAATTACCAATGTCAGACCAAATATCATCAGCACTATTTATCTTCTCTTCATCTCTGCCTTTTCTAGGAGCTTCCAAAAAAGTTTCAGATTATTTTCACATGAAAATAGCATGCTCCTTACTCCTACAAAGTGAATGCCATAAACTAAATCCAGGAGATTTAATTTGTCCTTGTGGCAAATATAATTAAAATACAACTCTCTTGGGGGAATACCCAGGAATACCTGAAAAATTAAGGTTATTGTTGTCACTATTATTAATTAAATATCATCAGATGATTGCTTTTAAAAAATGATCAGTCTTTAGTTTCTGATGCTCCTTATTATCCTCATTAAGGAAATGGTAAAATAAAGATGAATGAATTGCAAGCAGATGAATTAATGATCAGCCAAGAATGCTTCAGATCGGATTCTGTTACCAGCAGGTTTCACGCCAGTAGGAAACGCTTACACACCAGGCTGCACGTTGGGAAAACGTTCACACGAAAACAGCGCTCCGACTGGGACACTGTTCTCCATTCAGAAAAAGACAGATAAATCAGGTGAGAGGAGAGGAAGCTAAATCATCCTCATGTAGCTGGTCAAGGATTTAGAAAGGAAGCAATACTAATTATAGGCCCATCCCAGACCCATCAAATGGCATTATCCTGCACAGGAAGGGACACACAAAGCAATGGATCATTTCTGCAAGGGGACAGAGGATATTAATAACGGGCCAAATTTAGGGTGAAGCAAAACATCAGAGTTCTCCATGGAAGCAGTTATGCTTCTATGATTTCCAGGCCAGTGCCAACATTTGCACAGCACTCGCAGCATGGGAGTTGCTCTTCCTGATGTGCTGGATGTTTTGCCAACTGTATTTACTTCTCTTCCTCCTGTCTCAACCACAGCATGTTCTTTGTTCTGCCAGGTGCAGAAATATGGGCTCCAAAGCCAGATGGGCAATCCCTAAGAATTCTCCCATGTCAGCAATTTGCCAGGGGTTTCCCTCGTGCCCCTTGACCCACTGCAAAGCTACCAGCTCCAAAGCAGCCCATCTCTCCAGCCTCAGACATTGCACACAATTTACAAAAAGAGCACTGACTTGGAGGAAAGCTTCCATCTATTTAATAGTGAAGAGGTGGAAGAAAAAGGAATACTGAGAACGACTGAAAAGGACTAAGTTCCCTAAATCCCTAGTTTCTAATATAATTCAGAACATAAGTTCAATGCCACAGAAACACAAATCAGATATTCAAATGCATTCACTGCACAGAAATGCAGAGTTGCCCTTTGCTGTGCATAATGGCAGGACATGCTGTTTTAATATCCTCCTTTGCCAGTCGCAGTGTAAGGCACTGCCACACTGCTGCAGATAGAGGAAGCTGATGGCATCTTCCTTCCTTTTTTCCACATCCCTGTTGCACAGGGTTCTGTCTCAAATGAATCCTTCTGTGCATGATACAAGTGAGGCAGGGCAGTATGTCTGTATCCCCATTTACAGCCGCGTGGCCCTCAGAACCAGCGCTGTGCATGCTTCAGAATGTCTCCCTCAGATACAACCACTGCTTAGGTGCTCGCTGACAAAACACTATTCTGCATGTGCCAGACAGCATGCAAAGCCAACTCTGCTTATTATTTTATCACCTACTTATCACTTCAAAAAATCCTGAGGTAGATTCTTAAATAGCAAGGAAATTTAAAGGCAAATGTTATCTAGTTCTGTGTTATAGCATGACTGTGCTGCATGGTCCCTGCGTGGCTCCAGCATGCAAGGACTTACCCTCTTGGCACAAGATCATGATCGAAAGGCACTGCCTGGCCTTCACACTGAACCACGTAGGCCAGTGATTCCAAGGGGCCAGATACGACAATAACTACATGTTTAAAAATATCAATTATTGAATGCAATTACAGCAGCCTGTATTTGCACTGTATTATGCATCAGATGCACTTACACAATGATTTCCATGGGGAAATACGTAGTTACTCAGGCTTGCTGTCTCTCCACATCACAGGAGTCTTCAGAGCTGCCCTGGAGAGGCCCAACTCAGTTCCCACTCACTTCAGTAGGGAACAAGATCAGCATTTAGCCATTCCTGGGGTCTTGTGCATTTTGACAGCAGCTCAGACCCTGGGTTCAACCTTCCTCTCCCTTATGATACTTCAAAAATTGTCACTGAGCAATGGTTTGCAGAATTACATCCTTCATTATTTATTCAAGTAGGTGATGTAAAATATTCTGCTAACACGCGTCAATTACTGATACTTAAAGGCTAGTAAGTTTTTTTCCCCTAATCCTTGCCATACTTTGCAAGCCTCTGCAAGTCTTCTCGCAAGCCACTGTACACAAGATAGTGATGTTAATGGCAAAAGGGGATATAAAAATGAGGTTTCTATCCCTTGTTCTGTTGTAAATCTCACTGGAAGTGAGACTGCCCTGAAACTGTTCTGCAAGGCTGTAGTTTGACCAGAAATTCTCTTGTGACAGCTATGGCTCAAGCATTCCTCCAGTGACTGCCTCTTCTGCCTCCAGATCACCTTCGCCCGCGCCCGCCTGGCTGCAGGGTAACCAAGGTCAGGAAACTGGAAAGAGCCTCTTCTGGTCAGGTTATTCTCAGGCAGATCAGCTCCGAGGTCAGCTTCACTGCGCAGCTACAAGCGAAAGTGGGGTAGTAAACGAAGACGATACAAGCAAAATTGTAAGAGTTATTTCAACCAGTTTAAACCCTTTCCAGCAATGGAGAGTTACACAGGCCGTGATCGCAGGTGCCCCATCAGCCTTGAGCACCCTACTCCTCATTTGCTATTCACGGAACAATTAGGCAAACCAGCAGGCTTACCTGAACGTCCTTGTTTCAGTTGCTTTAAATCAGACCTTTTATACTAGTATTAATGTCTTTTAAAGAACGGTGACGAGCAGCATTAAATCTTCGTTCCCTTTTTTCTCATTGTTAATTCAATGGGCTGTTAGCTAAAACATACAAAAGAAAGGAAGGCTGGCTGACTTGAGACCTGCTGAAGAGGCTTTTGCTTACACTGCCCGCATTTCTTTATCTGACTATTGTCTTGCTTCAATAGTTATATTTAGAGCAGCCGTAAAAAGGACAAAATAGTGTTTTTTTTTCCAAGACACCGAGGCTATAGCTAAGTTCTATTGAACACACGGGAGCTCTGCAAACAAAGAGCTGAGCAAACAAAGGAGAAGCCAGGCAGAGCTCGGGACTGCTGCCCCAGCTGAGAGGCGGCGGCCCGGCGCAGGAGCTGGGCTGCTCTGTGCTCCATCCAGGGCTGTTCCAGCGCTCAGCTCCATGCTTTTACTTAGTTTAAGGGCATTTCCACATGGAGGTGGAAATACAGCCGAGGGGTTGTAAGTGGGTGATTATTATTTTGCATTCACACTTTGCAGACACTGATGAGTTAATTCTCCTAACGCTCTGCTCTGTAATTCAGAGGTGCAATGCGGTCGGGATACAGAGGCACAGCGTTCAGTGACAAATCTGACGTTTTCAAGAGTCGGGGAATAAAGCCCTCATAGGTTTCCTTACTCGTGCCAAGATCCTCTCCCCATCACATAATTTAAGAGTTGAAAAAGAAGATACAAACCGTTAGCAATCTCATTTGCACTGCAGTTTCATTGTTTTAGCTGGTGTAAATACATAAAAACAGAGAAATAGGATGGAATGGCTCATCTGTAAATTCTGATAGCCAAGAGGACGTGCAGGCACAGCCCTTCAGCCCTGGCTGGGGGAGATGACTTACAACTGCACTAGCAAGAAGCTTTGATCTTTGGAGTCTTTCTCCTCCCTACCATCACGTCCCACTTTGCCAGGCCCTTCCTCCTGGGGAGGAAAAAATGAAATTAAAAAAGGGTGGGGAGGGCAGCGGGGGGAGTAAGACTAAAACTGAGCTATTGGGATGGGAAAATGGAAGTTCTGCTGTTCCTAAGAACAAGCAGAGAGGGATGCATGCCTTTAGCAAGTGTTTAAATTTTTACCGTAGTATTTATTAACCTATCCTAATGTTGACTTATGTTTCAATAAGGTGCCCAAAGAAGTTGAGCAGTATACAATTGTTATAGAGAGAATGGTGCATTACTGCTGATCTCGATTTGCATCAGAGAACAATCAAAGGACTTTTATGGGAGTCATTACTACTGGCACACAGTGAGCGCGGAGTCTGAAGTTAAAGCACCACAGCGGTGGCAGAACTACCACTTTCATTTGTCATCACAATAGAAGGCATTAAAAAATATATAGGTAATGAAACTTAAGCATAACAGGTTAATAATTAAGATAGCACAGATTTCTCAATGCTGAAACAAGAACAAAAAGGCAGCACAAAGCATCTGCGCCATGACAACGCAGCAGGCAGGAGTTTTGGAAAACCCAGGTTGGACAAAGGTACAAATTCAGCGGTGGGGATTTACTGATCATCAGAATATTTTACCATTTCTGCAGCTTTCCTAGATGAGGTTTGTGACAGGCTTATCCTTTTCAGCTACTCATCCATCTTCCTCTCATCCTCTTCCATAACATACACGCACTTGGGCCAGAGCTGGCCATCATGTGCCAAAGGCTGCCAGCCTCTTTAGCCTCTGGATGCTGAAGAGGTGAGGCTGGTTTTCAGAAAAGGTCAGCTAGCACTGAAGGAGGAGATGGCCCCAGAGGTAGCTTGAAGCACTCAAAATGATAGAATAACACTTCTGAAATGGCAAAGGAGTCAAGACAACGGGAGAAGAAAGTGAGGAGAATGAGAAGGTTAGCATACACAGGGGGAAGGGAGAGAGCAAGTCGAAATACAAAGGCCCAGCATGAAGATGAGCACAACTTTAACAGAAATCAACAGACCTATAATTAGAGCAGCAGTATGAGCAGCAATCTCGTGTTACCTCACCCCCTTTACATTTTAATCAGCTTATAGCACATTACAAAGCCAACAATGTAAATGTAATGTAATGTAATGTGATGTAATGGAATGGAATGGAATGGAAACCATTTATACCCCATCCAAATGCAACAGAAGGGTGATCGCAATGTTTCTCCTTTAATAGGAGTTGAAGCTTCATTTCTAGACTTCTGTTCTCTTTTGCATACCACCCTCACACCTCCAGCAGGCTCACCACCACTGTGCTTCCTACAGCCTTTCACTTTCTGTCCTTTCCCAAAACAAGTTGTTTACCCCTGTGGTTTCCTACCAAATGTGGCAAAATGCATTAAAGAAAGTGACAGCCCATCATCTATTTAGAGGGTCTTGGGAAAGCCAGCTCTGATCTCATCTTCCTCCAGATGTGAACATTTCTGCCTTCTTTTCTGTCCCTTTTCCATGCGTCAGAGAGGTTTCCATCTGGCAGCATGTCTTTGGTTCTAGCACCTACAAGTCCTGGTAGCAGCTTGGCATGTGTTTCTGCACTAGCCTCTCTCCACCAGATTATCTGGAACATGAGATAGTGAGAGTCTCTTGCTAAGGAAAGGGGACCAGAATCTGTCTTGACAAGTGTTTTGCATGCAGTTAAATAGACAAATGTATTCTGCTGCCAGCCCCTTGCAGGAATTTAACTTGATGCCTGTCACCAAACAGCTTCTTTTGCACTAGAAGAATTACAAAACATTCCTACCCTATAATGATCAAAAAGAAAGCCCCCATGCTCACATAACATCTGAGATATAATCCACACTCCCTTGCAAGCTAGTAGCATTTAAGCCCCAACAGAATTAAGGCATGTTTCTGAAGCCCATAACAAATAAACAAACTACTGTACTATGGAAAAGGCAGTGGTCCATCCTCTCCTGCAGCCTGTTTGCAGCAGTGACAATCCGCCTTCACAAGAAGTGAGACCACACAAACATACAGTGCAAGCCTCTCCTCAATTCTCACTAGTGATCAGCCTCCCATACAGAGCAGTCATACACCTCACGCTGTTTTAAAGCTTCTGCTGTTTGGATGCTCTCCTGCTTGCAAATACACAACAACTCCTACCAAATTATTTCTCTGATGCTCTGTGCTAAGTCCCAAGAGATAAACGTACGTTTTACATTGCATAGTTCATTTAGCTATTCTTTCCATTCCACTACTTGTTTTTTGCGTTATGGTCAAGTTGAAATCCATTAGAATATCTGTTAGAGATTAGAAGATCCTGTTCTGAACAACTGGAAAATGATGGTGGCACTCATGCGTTGCAAGCGCAAGCTCTTCCAAGCCTTCTACTGATTTCACCTGTATCACTTCTATTACCACTATGTCCTTTTTCAGAGTGCAGTGCATCCAGTACCAGAACCACAAATAAAGACATTAATGGTAAATAAAAACAAGAGACAAACTACCAACAGCTTTCAATCTCAGCTAGCGATTGTGCCTCTTTAGTTATGAGCACTGAATACTGAAACTGAAGGCACTAGCGATTTACATGACAAGAACTAACAAAGCCTGTTTTTTCAAACGGGTTTGTATCTTGTAGTCAGTCGATACTTAAGACGCTGCAAGATCCACCTGAAATTACTTCTGCTGGAGCAGAATCCATGAAGGGTTTCCTCTGTTCCCTGACATCCAATGAATTATACAGAAATTTGTCTTTTAACTATGATCTCTTCCCCTTAATTGGCCACTCATTGTTAGTCAGCTTATAGCCTCTTATCCCTGATCCCTTCAGCACCGACAGTTTTTGTGAAGGTCTGCTTTATTACCCATGGACAGCATTATTACGCTTAGTTTATGTTCACAGAAAATCAAATAGAAAAGCACACGTAGATATATGTTCCCTTACTTGATCCACTAGCTCAGTCCTCACTGCAATGCAAACAGACTGCTCACAGAGGCTGCAAAATCTCCATCCATTGAAATACTCACAACTCAGGACAAGATCCTGAACAAACCGATATGACTCCACAGTCAGATCTGACTCCAAAGCCAAGGCCATCTTTGAGCACAGGGTTGCACCAGATGCACCTTCTGTTCTGTTTGCTGCGATCCCAGCAAGATCAATTGAGCAAGTTCTGATAAACTTTCTACAATATTTTGACAACTAATCAAGTTCTTTATTCAATGTACTCACGAAGGAAATAGGCTATTCTAGAAGCAGGCCAGGAAGGATGTTGGTAATACTCCCAGCTGCCTATCATAGCAAGCCTTCCCGGGTTTATAAATATTGGTGCCAAATAACCAGTACTCAGAGCACCCACTCAAACACATACCAAACCATTATTCACTCAGCGAATGCAGACTTTTAAAGGCACCAGCTGCAGTGTCACATAAAGCAGAAGTCAAGCATCTAGCCAGAACACCAGCTTCAATGGTCCTCTTATTCTTTGACCTCTCAAAGGAGAGAAAGACAGCAAATTGATTGAGCCTCAACAATTCATCTCATAGGTTTCCAAAAGCGGTAACAACTTTGTCATTTCTGGCTATGACTGAATTTAAGTTGGCATGTCTGCCAACCCTCTGAGCCATCCAACCTTCATGCTTCTCATTTTTTTAGGATATGGTTAGATTAGCCCATCTATTATAAATATGACACAGCACTACCCACAAACATTAGAGAGTTTTCAGCATTTCAGCTAAAATCCCCATTTTGGAAGGATTTACAGCTTGGCTGCAAGAGTGGCGTCTGGCTGAAACGTGGCATACAAAGTCTCACCATAAGAACCCGGCAGTTAATACTAAATCAATTTGGCTATTTTAAAATTAGAAGGCTGAAAAATACAAGTGAAGTTTACCATTTGCTGACGCATCTTTGATGTCCGAAGGAATGTGAATTCCACCAGCCAACTTTTCAGCTGATGTAAATCAGCATAACTATGCTGGCATCAGTGGAGCTCCAGTGATTTACACGCTGCAAATCTGTCCCTGTATTTATTAATGGAACACTTGTAGTTAGACTTTTGGGTCAAATATTTGCTGTTGATGTGACTCACTGGAATCAACTGGGAGTTGCACATACATATGCAGAAAAACGTAGTTTTCTTTCTTCCTGCCTGATTATTTAATTTTTAATTAAAGCAATTGCAGAGGCCAAATCTAATCTTAGTGAATTCAGAGAATTTAAGGAAGTATGTATCTTGGTTGGCACCACAGTGAAATTTACAAGGCAGCTGCAGCACATGCATCAACTGCTACTTTTTATCTCTTCCGATTGATCCGTGTGGCAATCTGTGCTATTGCTAATCCATATTTACAGCATAAACCTGCATTTCAGTAGTTTCACGGAGAGGTTATGCTGAAACTGTAAGCAACCTCTGGAAAATACAGAGGCCAAAGATTTGGCATTAGATTCAGGATATTCTCTTTCCTCCTACCTACTGCTTTGTCTTGCAGAAAGGGCTGCACGTCTCTGCCTCAGCTCCTTCAACCTGCGCACGTGCACAGTGTCAGCTGCAGGAGAGAACAGCCAGTATCAAGGGAGCAAGTAAGATAAGGCTCTGCAGCCAAAAGCCAGAACATCCAAGCTCCATTTACATCTGCCCCAATTTCCTCTGTCACACGGGGCAAGTTCTGTCACCTTTTGGCATTGTTTCCATCCCCTTCCTCTGCCATCAGCCAAATGGGACTGATGATATTTACTGAGCAACGTGGGGAGCAGGGCTTTATGTATGACATATGCTAAACATGCCATCTATTTGCATGTTTATGATTGTATCCATTATGATTGATGCCATCATGAACACACGGTGGAACTTTGCATCATTTTACAGCCATTTCTAAAAACCTGAAGTGTCATCTGGGTTATTGACTGAATCAATTCAAGAGTAGTATTTTCCCTTTATGGTGATAATAGGAACAGAGAACACCATGCATGCAATGCTCAGGAATTACAATGTACACAGAAAGCATCATAGCATTAATTGATGTAAAGCCCAAGATAGAAATGTTTGCTTGTTTCACTCAGTGCATTTCTTCATTTGCTGAATAATTCAGCTCTATACAGGCTGACCTTTGCTTGATAAAGTCATATTTCTAAGCATTTGCTTACATTTGGTATTTTTAATCAGGTTCAAGTCCACTCACTGCACATCAGAGCTGAGAATAATGATGCAGATACGTGTTTTAGCCAAATGATGTTCCCTATAACAGACACTTCCCCCAAATCACTGAGTTGTTAACTAAAGTGTAAGAGAATTTACGATGCTAAATAAAACCAGGAAAAAAAAAAGATGTTTTAATAAGATGAAAATCCAAATGTTAAAATAATGAGCCATCTGTATGGGTGGCCCTCTCCTGAGAGATGCCAAGAGCTTTACCATCTGTGAAACATTTACCAGCTGTTTCCTTCCTTTTTCGTGAGAACATAAGAAATCCTTGCAGTTGGTGTTTCTAACTGACACATCTTAGTAAAGGAAGCAGGTTTGTTCAACGTCAAGACCTCTCACGAAAGCCAGCCTGGCAGGAATTAACCTAATAATATCGTGGTAAGTGCTGCTGTTCCTATTTCCGAAAGGTCTTCCCAAAATAATGGCCCAGCGGGCCACAGGATCCTCTGTAAAAAGGAGTAGGCAGAAATGGAGTAGGCACAAATGACAAATCAGTTTTAGGGGAAAAAATACACGGAATACTTGATCTGAACATTTCTTTAGTGTTTAGCTGCGGGAACCCAGGATAAATCCGCGACCCTTATGAAACTCAACGGCACTTACAACAAGCACCATCAAAGTACAGCTCAGGATCTGGGCTCTGCTTACTGATGCTCATCCCTGCTGCCAGCACGTCCCCATGTCCCACAGCCTGCAGCCTGCCACGTGCCGTGCCTCAGCGCCACTGGGTGCACACAAGCATGATCCGAGAGCTCTGAGATCAGAGGGTACAAATACAGACAAGCTAAAGCCACGAAAGCATGTACGGGCTTGTATTCATCTGTATCCTGATGTGCTGTAGCCCTAATTGCCCAGCATTTAATTATTTCCTTAGTGTTCTCTTATTGCATTAGCTGCCAATGAGAATTGAGGAGAATATAACTTAAGCTGAATTAGCTCTTAAATTCCAAGTCGATGAAATTTGCCCATAGGAGTGATTAAAAGAGTTCCTATGAAGTATTCGGTTATGTTTTCAGAAGCTAATTTTTCAAGATACTTCTACAATGAGTCAGGGGGAAAAAAGAAAATCAGATCTGATCAAAGCTGACGGTCTGTGAGGCTGCCTACGGAGCAATCTTTGGCTATCCTTTCCATGCCAGACTCCAGGATATCCTGTACTTCACAACCATGAAAATGTAAGAAAATCAGACAACAAAGGCAGCTTCTGCACAGCGGACCAGCAGCACCAGCCCCGAATCAAGGGCCATTTTTCTAACTCAAAGTTATCGCCCTTCCTTCACTTTCTTTCCCAGGGAGGGAACACTGGCCACATCATGGAGGAATTATGGGGGCTTATAATTTCTTGGGAGGGTGATGTGCTCCACTGAATTCAGGAGGCAGCAGAGATAAGTGTTCCTGCGGCATTTGCAGAGCTGCCTGTGGAGGGAGCAAAGCAACCCACCCAGCACAGGGCTCCCAGTGAGCTGAGCATAGCAGAGCAGCCCCAGGGCCTGTTAGCAACCACAGCCAGCTCCAGCTCTCCTGAAAGCTGTCAGTGACTTTGCATCTTCCCACTAATTTTAGAATGGGTTCTAACGTGGAAAGGTACCAAAGGGTTTAGGGTCCGTTCTTCAAGTAGGAACTACAAGGTTCAGTATATTGCACCATGTTTTAGAACATTTTATCACTTTCACATAAACCTGTAACAAACAAAGCAAAACGAAACAAACAACAAACCAACAAAACCAACCAATCAATCAAACAAACCAAACAACCAAACAAAAACTCCCAAACCCAAAGGTCTTCACAAGACGGTGAAAAGTCTCATGCTATCCCTGAGAAGTAAGTCCTGAAGGCATCATATCAATATTTATTCCTGGACAAACTAGGGCATAAAGTAGTAATCATTTCCAGGACGATCTATTCTTGCTTCAAAGACCTCAGATCAACTCAGTCGGTCCTAATGCTACCATCACCCAACTGTGCTCTAGTGTTGTGAAGCCCTGGGGCGCACAGTGCCACACAGCATTTGGGTGGCCGGGCTGCACCATCTTCTGGGGTCAAGTGATTTCAATTTGTTATATTCCCTAGTGAACTCAGTCCACAGCATCAATTCTTACATGCATGTTATCAGTATGTACTTAAAAAGGGACCAGAAAAAATTAACTCTGACTGCATTACATACTGTGTTCCCCTGCTAGAATAAAATGAAGGTCATTGGCAGGGCAGACCACGTATGTGTAAAGTTTACATTGCAGATATCTTCAATGGTTTGCTGAAGTGCTCATAATTTCAGGCACTCAAATACTCTTCAGCTTTGTGAATATAGGACATATGTAATTAATCAGAAAGACATTACTACAAAAAATGGCTTTTTGTAGGTGTATGAAATCATGCACATCTTTTGGGCTTTCCAAAACGCACAGCTGAGTCTGATATAAGACAAATGATAGCCAGGTTCTGAAATCAGGCGATCACAATTTTAGTTAATTTGAAAGACATTAGGGTGGCTTTCCAGTTATAAATTCCTTACATGGCATTAAGCATAGCATGTATTTGCATGCATTTGTTTGTACACATTCTACGATTTCGTTCCTCGATAACAAACACTGGCCTGAACAAAGCCCATCTCGAATATCACCGTTCCAAATTCAAACAAGGAAAAACTCGCTTTGCATTTCAAGTACTTTCTTGTCTGAGTGCAAGCGTGAAGCCTTGCTTTCCTGCTTTGAAAGCCACAGCAGTTTTAGCAGCTAGTACTTCTAAATGACATCAGTTGGAGTTCAGTGCACAAACCACTTCTATAATCCAGAATGTAAAACTACTGCCTCTATTCTGTGTTCCAGGAAACGCCCAGACTGCGCCAAGTTGTACAGCAGGCTACAAAGGCTTGGGCAGAACAGACCCTGATGACACTGAGGTGACACAGGCAGGGCCACTGATGATGATCTTTAGTAGGCTGCACGTGGCTCCAGGTTGGAGCCCAAGCGCTCAGCACAGTTTAAGATCTCATTTTACCTGTTGGAAGGGTGTCTGTGTTAAGCAGAGATACTGGATGAATTCCAGCAAAGGTCATAGGAGGTGATATAAAATGCTCCTTCCATTTCCAAGGAGGAAAAGTACTCATCATTTTTGTCTTAACTCCTGTGCAGCTCCCACGATAGAGGGAAACAAAGGCAGCTGGCACTGATAGCTTTTTGACACATAGATGGAAAAACAGAATTGTTAAGCAATGGTAAGTAAGTAATGGTAAAAACTAATACTTGAAATGGAGAACACAGTACAGTTCACTCCAAGACAAGTGGTACCATGAACTACAGGAACCAATCTCAGTGTAGGGCAAAGAGTAAAAGGGCCCCAAATACTGGTGCTGCACCAGTGCAAAGATCAGGTTGCACGCTGTAGTTAGGAACACTAGGTAACTGTAATGAGCAAAGCAAGCCCTCGTTCTTTCTGTCCCCAGCTCCAGGTAACACGTGTTTCTGTTATCAAGGAAACTATTCAGAGCTGACACTAAGCAGGAGAACAGACTTGGTGCCCATATTGTAAGGCGGCTTGTGATGGATGTCCCTATAAATCTTTTAATTCCTTGTGCATCTTCCATAATCAATGACACTAAGGCATCAGTAGATGCATTGAAGGCTGCACAAACTACCACATCAATACAGACATCAGTACAGACTTCCCTCCAGCACTTCTGTCCAGCTGGGAATTCCAACCAAGAGGTAGTTTTGAGATTGCTCTTGTCTCCAAAGAACAACTCCCAAATCCTACTATTAATTTCCATTTAAATAACCAGAACAGAGCTGCTCGAAAAAAGCCCTCTGCAAGCATTTCTGGCTTTCTTGACCCTGTCCTGCTCTTATTGGTATACTGCTTATGATCTTGTGTATCTTAATTCCTCCATTGAGAGTCTTATGCCAATTCACAGACCAGGTGCTGTGTAGGTGGCTGCTGTGTGGGCTTCCCCTCTGCTCAGATGCCTGAACTTCAAGAGCTAAGCATCGTGTTCAGCCAGGCCTGCAAACCCTTTGAGCCAAGATTAGCAATCTGTGCCAAACTATGGAAGCAGTCTGGGATCAAAAGCCCTTTTAAAACTTTTGTTAATATCGAGTTCTATAAATAGTACAAATCTGTTCGTAAAATAAATCTCTTAATCGCGTGCACGTACAGGCAAATGTACTCCTCATTTGTCAGAATGTCAGTGAACAGTTGATACCTATCTATGATCTCATAGAAATTTATTATTAACTCCGTTGATTTCAGCATAAGATATGAGAAGTCCCATCAAGAGCAGAAAAGAAACAAAAATAGGAACCGTCCATCTTTGCAGTGCCATTTGGGAGCGAGGAGTGGTTGGCGTTTCCATCAACCTGCAAAGGATGTTCTCCCTTCTCCCCTCCGTTGTTCGTTAACTGTGCAACCCCAGCAGTCTGTAAGGGTCTTCTTCAGAGGAGAGGGCACTGTGCCAAAGCACAGCGTATCTCCTGGTGCTCTCCAACACCTCTCAGCTTGGTAGCAGCAAAAAGACACCTACACTGAACTGCACTTCTGAAATCAGTGCATAAGGATTCCGAAGGCCCCGTATTCGCTTTGCTGCTGCTGGCCCTTACAGCCTGTCAGTCACTTCACAGTCTAAGATGAAGAGAAATACAAGAACGGTAAAAAATTCTAAGAGGACTCGAAAGTACATTTGGTATCAGATTGCCTCTGAGCCTACTGCAGCTTTTGCAGAACTACACCCATGTTCTCCCAGGCTTGGGCACATCTGGAGTTTCACAGCTTTGGATCAAACCAGATGACAGCAGTCTGTCAAAAGAGAGCCAGAAGCCCATCAGACAGATAGGAGAAAGAATTAAACGAAGAAAACTTTTGAACCCAAAATAGAGTTTTCTGTAACACAGAAATAGCTCCTTTTCCAAGCTTCCTTTTCATGAAAGGACAGAGAGTCACTTCTTTCAGCCTGCAAACAACACACTGGCTTTACTGATGACACAGTTTTTAGAAAACGAGAGCTGTAAGGTGATTTTGTGCTTGTGAAAGCAGCATTTCTCCTGCACAAGAAGGGGAGACGGGACTGAAAGCACACCAGGATCAGTGATTGCCTTCGGGGGACCCCAGGCCGGCCCTGAAGTTTTAAATTTTAGAAAGCCTTAATTTGCTCAAAACGTTGCTCTGGATGAGGAGCGCAGCTCAGGAGGAGCTTCTGCCTTGTTCTGAGAGATGGCGGTTCAGAGCACTGCACTTGGCCTCAGAAATTTAATTGTACTAAATTAAGACTGAAAACTGATCGGGTTGGACTAAAGCCTAGCGGGACTCGGGAACAGAGATTCTGAGCTTTGTCCTTTGCTAATATTTCTCCACGCTGCTTTTTCGGCAGCACTTTCATTTTTGCACCCGGTTTTTCCTGCAAATGAGCAGTGAAATTCCAAAGGACTCTATCAGGAGTTAAAATCACTCAGTATATATTTGCCAGCGCATGCAGTGTTTATTTTTAAACAGTGCCAAAAGTGTTTATAGATAGAAACAACAGGACAACCCATAATTAAATAACTGTTTCTGCTACATCTGCTATTTAGCAACTTGAAGGAAAATAATTTTCCTACAACAAATAGGAATGGTCAAGAAAGCTCTCAAGTTTGGGCCCATTATTATCATATAAAACAACATATTAGTTGCTTAGCTACCAATCATAAAAGAAGCCCAATTAAAAATGAAAGAATCTTAACTAGCTGCATGGAATATAAAAGTGAAAAGTTAAAAGCTGTCAGGTGGTTAGTGGAGAAAATACTGAGAAGTGATTGACAAACTGGGCTTGCTTTGCTTCAAATTTGGCTTTGATTCAATAAATGATTGACACACTGATGTCGTCTGAAATAGCAGATTGTGCTTTGGAGAGGCTATTTAGCAGCCCATTGATTGACAGGTTACTAAAATTGTCCCGTGGACAGAGGTAACCAAACAGAGCTATATTTTGACAGGTGGTTTTCTTTTTTCCCCCACCTGTATTTACTATACATTTTATATTAAAAGCAGAAGTAGAGAAAGACCCATAAGAGCGTCATTCAATTTCCATGAAAATGGCTTGATGTCTCCTTTTGTAATATTGTTCCACAAAACTCCTTTTCCTTCACCCATTAAGTACCCTGCTTTTTGTGGAAGACTGAGAGCCAAACCGAACAGCCTCAGGCTTCTTTTCTTAAGAAAGGGAGCTGCAGCCATGAAAATGACAGCGTTTGCCCATTGGTGCAGGGCTCGCTCAGCCCAGCCCAGCAGGAAGGAGCAGCACGGCTGAGCAGATCTCCGGTGTGGCAGCGGGCAGCAAAGCAAAGCTCAGGGCACAGGGTGCCACCCCACTGCTGGGCTGACCAGCTCCCATAGGCCAAAGGTGAGGTGCATCAGCACCGAGCTGGAAAACCGAATCCCGGTAAGATGGGATTTGGAGGAACTCTCAATCTCCTCTGAAATGAAAGCAAGGAATTTTGGCACTGCTTGCTTGCTGCTTCACTTGCAAAGAAAAAGCATTCTGAGCACTGATGGTGATTAACAAATTCCATTAGTTTTAACTTTTGTTTTATACCAAAGAGGAGCACACCCAACATTTTTTCTGGGTAAGCACAGATTTTGCTTGTGAGCGCTACTCCTCTCTGCTCTCTGCCTCCAGACTCTCTAGAAGCTCATTCTGAGTACATTCTCACTCTCCTTTTTAACACACAAAGCCACTCGCTATTGCTGAACAATAAATCTTTCTTGTTTCTAAATAATCCCTCTTTTTTTTTGCCCAAAACTTCCAGCTAGGAAGGATGCAACCGACTTTGTCTCACAGTTTTTATTTTTGATACTTCAGACTGCCATATAACCTTCATGTTCCTGATCTTATCTGTCCGTAACTCTCAGCCACTTGCAAAGAATTTCTTTGCTTTTGATCTTCTGCTTCTCAACGCTGTGCAATTCACTGATAAAACTCCGTGCCATTTAACCTAAAGAACTTTGCACACTGCTTGCAGGGGAAATATTAAGGATGAACACAGTCAGCTTTGGTGTTATCAACGGAAGTCAGGCACCTGAACTTGCAGGTTGCGCTCTCCGGTCACAGAGTGAAGACTCTCAGCACGGCTGGGTTGGAAGGGACCTCGCAGCCCATTCGGTTCCATCCCGCTGTGCCCTGGCTGCCCCCCACCAGCTCGGGTTTTCCCCTCCTGCTTATAAGCTCCTTCAAGTCCTGGAAGGCCGCAGTGAGGTGTCCCCAGAACCTTCTCTTCCCCAGGCTGAAGCACGGAGAAATGCTGTGTCAAAAGAAAGATGCTGTTTCCTTTGTAGAAACTCTATCCCAGCACACGCTCAAACCCATATTCCACAGGAACCCCAAGAAACAATATTTCTGACAAGTGCTTACATACCAGTCAGCTCAGGAGCTGCACGGGGTGCCCATGGAGTGCTGCTGCGCCCACCCCAAGCTGTGGCCCAGCGCACAGACAAGCAGAACTTCTCAAAAGTTCTCTAGAAAAAATATTTGCTTTTTTTTTTTTTTTCCTTTAATAAAACTTTTTTTTTTTTTTTTTGCTTTTTGCTAAATGAAAACTTTGCTCCTTGCTTTAATAAGAAGTTTGTTTCATTAAAATTAAATTTCAATTAAGATCCCATTGGATAGTTTGTCCCTTTTGCTGGCTTTAGCATTTCAGTTAAACTTTCTCTGTGCCATTCATTAAACAAATGTGCTGGGGATGTGTAAACTGCAGTGATGCATTCATCTTCTCCTGATGTTAAGAGAAATCCCGGCGTGGCTCAGCAGGCGATGCAGTTTGTGATGAGGGGCCATGTGCAGAATTACAGGTTCCTGAAGTATTTAGCAGATCTGCTCTTCCCCAGCCCTTATCGCAGACAGAACACTAGATGCTTTAGAATGCACCAGTATTATTTTAGCCCCTAAAATATCAGATACATCAATTATTTCAATTGCCAGCATAATTTTCTTCCCTAACTATAAATAATAATAAAAAATAAGCATACCAATAAAGGAACGAATAGGCTTACACTGCACAAACAATTCATTACGGCATAATGGAAAGCATTCATTCCAATACCATGGTGATTGGGTGCTTTATAATTAAATTATCCAGACAGATAGGAGCATTTGCATATTTTGTCACATTGACACTGCTATAGCCATTTTTTAAAGCAATCTTAATCCCAAACATCTGTGCCTTCACCTCGCTTTCTACTCGAGGCAAACAGCTTCCAACCCAATTCAACGTTTCCTGTTTACTGTTTTTTGTCAACTCTGTATTTCCCCCAATTTACCTGCTGTCTCTATTTGGATGGTGACTGTCTTTAAAAGCAAGACAGAAACACGGCATAGAGAACCTCACGTACTTTCTCCCATCTGCAAGGACCCGGCCTCCCCCGTCCCTTTGTCCATTTCAAGGGCTGGCAATGTTCTACTCGCCCAGAGAAAACTGCATCTTCCATCTCTTTGTGCCTCCTTTGGGCTGCTCTCGAAACACTGCGTGTCTGACAGATGTCTGACAAGTAGAAGCACAGCAGGACAGATGCTCCAGAACGCCCACAGGCTCTTCCACCAAGCTCCTGCTCTCCATGTCCCACCAGCTCTGTGCAGGAAATGCTCTTATTCCTCCCTCCCTATTACAGAAGTGCACAGCTATTTGGTTCTTGTTTGTTTGCTTTTGTTCTGAATATTTTTGGTTGCTTTTTGTGCTTTGTTGTTGGTGGTGGTGGTGATTTTTTGTTCTTTCATTATTTGCTGGGAAAGTGGCAAAACCTGATGCCATCTTCAAACTTGTACTTTGCTTTCTATGCAGCGAACTGTTCAGCAGTGCTTGCAACACAGTGTAGAACATCCCTGTTTTATGATTTCAACACTCACGGAACATTTTAAAGATCTATTTAAACCCTCTTTTTTTTCAATAAAATAAGATGTTCTAGGAAGAAAGTTTTAACAGAACAGTGCATTCTTCCACTGCTGCATTTTCACCCCCAAAATGTCAGTTCTCATTCCTCTTTTTTTTAAAAATACCTTTATCCAAGAACTCTTCTGAGACTGCAGTCCATTTGCTGCTCAGATACATTGGATTGTGGTTTTTTTTTTTTTAAACTAGGGATGTTGGTATATTTATAGAAAAGGGAATAAATGCAGTGGTCCTGCATGCCTGCTGAGCCAGGGCTCCATTCAAAATCCACTGAAGAAAATGCAAAGTTTCTCTACTGCAGAACGAAGAAGTCTTAGATCAAACCCTTATTCAAATAGCTGGCTTTGCTGGCTTGACTGGGAAGTGGCATTGCAGTGTTGCTGTGCTTATTTCAGAAAAAGCGATGTGTTTATTTCTGCTTTTCTTTAAACTGGAGATTTGTTGTGATTTAAAGAAGGAAAATTCAGTTCCTAAAACGAGAGCTTCCAGGCTGTTCCAGTCTGCAGCAGGTTTGCAAGACTGAATTATAAATTCTGGAAATAGGATGTCATAGTTAAAAAATGCACGGGGAGCCTTTATGTACAGTTCTGAATGAGATCTTATGTGATATTTCAGCTGATGACATTGTGATGGAAGATGAACCACAGATGTGGCTGAAGGTAGCTGCAGCCTGAGCTGCGCAAATCTTTGCGCCGCTTTACGTTCGCGTCACTCGGCCACAAAGGATTCTTTTTTTCACAGTTGATGGGAGTTCAAACTCAAATGTCTTCTTTTTTTTTTTTTTTGCAGCCAAGAGGTGAATCCTTTTGTCGAAGATCAGAAGGATGGGGGCTCGTTACTCCAAGCATAAATTATTTGCAATATCAGGATTTCATCCCAGGAAGAGGAAATGTATCCTGCCCTACCACTGCTCCAAGCTGGGCTACCAGAGCTGTGTGCAGAGAACTGCTGGAAGAGGGGAAAACAGATTTTACCCCAGTACTGCTGTGCCACCCCTCTGCAGGCAAAACGCCTGCTGTACAGCATGATGAGGAGTATTTATGGAAACAAAAGCAAACCCAATGGAAACCAACACCGTAATTCTATAAACAATTTGGTATTTATCTCAATGTGAAAAACAGGCAGGAAACAGTTCTTACAGTGACCACGAAGACACAAAGAAAAAATATAAAGTCACAAAATGAGATACAACTAGAAAGGAATATAATAAGAATAAAGTGTTTGATAAGTGCCTTCTGTATGTAGAAAAAAGGCCTAGGAAAGATTACATCTGTCACTCAGCAAAGAGAGAAAGCTTTTGACAGATCACCCTAAGAAAGCCTTTTTTACTTTCATCTTCTCTACAGGAATCAGCTGTGATCAGATTGCAAAAATAATCAAGACCAGTGTCAGAGGAGTGAGAGCTCTGCAGTACGAAGAAGAGTTTCAAGAGCACTTGGGAAGCACACAGTGAAGGTCAGGCCATTACGCTCACCTTACAGCAACTTCAGAGATGCCAGTGACCATCCCTGAGGTCTGGCACATCAGAGGTTGCTGGAGAACTCAAACCTTGCAAACGGTGCCTGTCTGAGATGGGAGGGCAGGAGTTGCATCATCTGATCATCTGTTCGTGCAGAAACACCTGAGGACCTAGCATGAGGCTCTTGGAGATGGCCACCATGGATTTATTCAGGTTACATTATGTCAAAACTTATTCCATGACAGCATGACAGACCATGCAGATAGAGAAGTCATCTATCTTGACTTCCATAAGCTTCTGCCACCATCTCATCTAACAGACTCACAAGTGAGTTGAGGAACATCTTCAGGTGACATTACTTTACGGCCTGGGAAAGACCTCCAAAACTACACCTACATGAGGTACCACCTACACTGTGGGCATAGAATAATGTCTGGAGGGGATTCTGGGCCCAACAGTATTCAATATCTTTATTACTGTTCTTCTAAGAAGGTGGAACGGAGAATGTTTTGCATGATATCTGCAGATGGTACCTTGCTAGGGGGAATGGCAACAGCCTTTGAAGACAGCATTGTAATACAGAATGATCCTGACAAATTGCAGAAATAGTCTGAAAAAATAGGATGCAATTCAAGATGAATCAGTGCAAAGTTGTCACTGATGCATAATCAGCTGTTCAAATATAGGATGGGGACAACTGATTACAAAGCAT
The DNA here is from genome assembly GCF_019232065.1 of Centrocercus urophasianus. Lineage (NCBI taxonomy): Eukaryota > Metazoa > Chordata > Aves > Galliformes > Phasianidae > Centrocercus > Centrocercus urophasianus. Next base: position 1,135,213 of record NW_024885044.1, read on the forward strand.
TTCTGCAAGAAAGCATCTGGGGTTACAGTGAATCAGAAGCAGTACATGAGTCAACAGTGTCATGCTGTTGCAAAAAGGGCAGATGTCAAACTGGGACGTATAAACAGGAGTGTCATATGTTAGACATGTGAAGTAATCCCACTTGGTGCTGGGAAGATTTCAGACACAATAAAGCATCCAGTTTTTGGTGCTGCGCTCCCAAACATATGCTGTCCAGCCACAGAACAATGAAAGCAGTGCCAGGTCCAGAAGCCACGACCTACACAGAATGAAGGGAGAAGTCGGGGTTACCAGTGGGTAGATGTAATAAGTTGTCAAATACAGCAGAAATTGCTGAAAAGAGGAAGGAAATACACTGTTCTCTATTTCATTCATGAGCACTGAAGAAAAAAAAAAAAGGAACAAATATATTTCCAAAATGCATTCATCACTAAGAGAAATTTCAAACAGTAAGGGCATGACAACGGAGTGCCCAGAAGGATGGTTAAATGTGCACTGTGGAAGTGCCTCAGAGGGAACGGAGCACAGCCAGCCCCACCGCTGGGCACGGCCTGCACAGAAAAATGACCACAGCACTCTGCGTCCTGCAAGGCAGCGCCAGTCTGCCTGCCAAGCTTGGTTCTCTGAGCATCCTTGCAAAACCACACTCCCCTATTTATCTGTCTATCTATCTACCTACCTATCTATCTATCTGCCTATCTATCTATTTATTTAAGGAGAGTAGTTTTCAAGAAGAAGGAAGTAAATATTGAAGTTGTCGATGATTCTTTCTTGGCAGAACTTGCCAGAATTACCTATCTTTATTTGTTTATTTACCCTTTCTCTGTTTATCTCAAGTAGTAAGAGTGGAGGAGGCCGTAAGATCCAAGGTAAATGCCATTCCAGATGAATGCTGTACCTACATATCAGTGAATTCCAGGAAAATGAACCACATTTAATTACCAGCATTGCAGCTATAGAAGGACAGGCAACACAGGGTAAGATGAGAGACTTGAGGTGAACAGCTGAGGTCTCTGTGACTGCTCACGATGGGAAATCAAATACACACATCACATTTGACCCTCTATTGCAAGTGGAAATGCCTGCAAACTTTCCTGTAATGCACACCAAATCACATGCGTTATTTTGAAAAATCAGACCAGAAATACCCCAGAGCCACAGCGATGGAGATTTTGCACTGTCCCAGACCACGCTTCTGTTCCATGTAACCTGCACCTAACCAAGACATTGGAAATGCTCTGAAAACGCACCTAGCTGACTGCACAGCAGTGAAGGTGGGGGGGAGAACATCGTCCTGATCCCGGCGGGGAGCTCAGCTCGTGCCCTGAAGCATGAGATTTGATTACTCTTTTTTGAACATGCATAACTGCCATTGCTATTACTGGTCATAACATTTTGTCAGGAAAGGGAAATATTATTCTGCTATGTAATAAAAATAGATAAAATTCAATACAGCTTCAGAATCATTTGCTACATTTCCAAAGTAAACATTAAACACCCATCGGGATTATTCCATTGGATAAGCCAAGGAAGCCTCCAGTGCTATCACTTCATTTTATCATCCCTAATTTTCAAGAGGGCAAAAATGCTTTCAGTAAATATTATGGGTTCTTCCTGTGCTAAAAGAGATGCTAAATGACCTTCACCAACGTAGTTATAAATAACAGGAGGAGGGAGCGCACAATTGCTGTACAGTCTCAGCTCTATTCAAAGCTATCGGCAGATTCTGACCAGTGGATAAAAATGGACACCAGATTCTGCTGGCTTTTTTTTTCCCCTTCTTCATAATCCCATCCCAGTTCCCTCTTGAAAGGCATTCTGTTCTGTCAGCCATAATGGCATCTGCTGGTGGAGACAGGAAGCCATAAATCTGTAGGGTTCCTCTCAACCAAGCCTTGTTAATGCTCCCATTTATCACTGTGGATAGGGTGCCATCTCACTAGTGCTCTGCTAGAAGTCCATCTTCTCAATTTCCCCTTCCCAAAGGAGTAACCATTTAAAACAGTGACTTTCTCATCTTGCATGTTGAGACTGAAAACGCCACTGATACAAATACCATGCCCAGCGTGGAGCATTTGGATTCCAGCCATGGCTGGGAGAACAATAGCAGCTCCTTGCCGATCCCAGGCTGCACTGGAGCCCGGCTCTGCTCCATCTGTGGGTCGTGGCCGTCCTCCCTGTGCAGAGCAGCAGACCCAGGTGGAAAGGTTCACACCAGAGATAAGCTCGATCCCCCCGCCCCATGACGCCTGGCAGCATCTCAACACATCACACTGGCAATAAAACCATCTTACAAGGGCTTTTCATACACAGCTCCTCACAGTAATGTACAATTCCTCATAATTACCTACTAATAATCAAACTACCCCAACCAGAGGTGCAGTACTGTTCCACGCAACCAGAGGAGAGAGGGAGACAGAAAGAATGCAACCCCCACTGGATGTACCTTCAATCTTCTGACCTGGGCACCAAGACAGACACGGAATCACTGAATCACAAACCCGGCTGGGTGAAATGCAAGAAGGAAATCCCGGTTGGTCACTGTGCTCCAGGCCCAGCGCCACGCTGGCATCAGGCACCGTCCCCTCTTGGCCTCACAGCAGCACTGCCCCAGCGCTGGCCCTGCTGAGCTCCACGGCTGGAGCGGGCAGCACAGAACCCCAGGTGCACACTGGTAGGATTTCACAGCGTGGGGCTGCGAGGGGGCCAAGCAGTGCTGAGCGCTTCGAGCAGAGCTGCTCGCTTCGGAGTGAGTTATGCATGGCAGAAGAGCAAAAATGAGTATTTTATGGTAGCGTTATCCTATTTTATCTTTCAAAACTAAGCATCTGCTTGCACCAATAAATACTTTTAGATTGCTTATAAAAATTGCTAGTGTTCGGTTGGGGAAGGCTATGAAATAATTTAAGTGAAATCACCTACGTGGATGCTTTCACACACACAGCCTCCTATCAGGCTGCCAAACTGAAAGGTCACTGCGGGGTCTTCCATGGAAACCCCCTCCTCAGCGGAGCTGTGGGGCACAGGGCGGCGATGCAGAGCTGGGCCTGGCGCGCTGTTTGAGCGGGATGCAGATGGTTCCCACTCATCCCATTAGAAACACACAAATGGCGAGAAAGCAACAAGAGCACCAAGGAACTCCGTTCTGTTACAAACTCTGGGGCTCGGCTGTGGAATATTTGCAAAATCCACTTTGAAAAAAGAAATAAATTCTTTACCAACGAGAACGGAAGGCACAGAATCGAACCCCACTCCCTTTTCAAACCTCGAGGCGCTGTCGGCGGCCGCGGAGACAGAAGGACGGGGCGGCGATCCCCAGGCCGGCGCGGGATCCCACCTGCCGTGCGCCCGCCGGGCTCCGCGCGGGATGAGGGCGGTTCGGCGGCACGGCGCGGGGTCGCACCTCCTCAGCGCGAGTGCGGGGCGCCTTGGGACAGCAGCGACACCGCACTCCCACCCTGCGCTCGGCCGCGATGCCGCGGGTTGTCCGGTACGAACGGACCCCGAGGGGGGCTGGGGAGCGACCTCAACTTCACCCGAGTTTGCACTGAGCGCGGGACGGCCGCGAGGGAGCGCGAGGAAAGCAGCCCCGGGGCCGCCCCGCAGCGCCCTCGCCAGGAGGCTCCGCGCGGGGCGCGCGTGGCACCGGGGCTCGCGCGTGGGGCGAGGGGGGCGCGCGCTGGTGGGAGGGGGGGGCGCGCGCGCGGGGCGGGGGGGGCGTCAGCGCCGCGCGCCCCAGGTGCTGCGGGCCCGGCGGCGGCGCGCGCTGTCTCTTTAATAAACTGCGCGGAGTAAATTTCCTCCTGTCATCAGGGCGCGGAGGAGGAGTTTGTTAATGTGCAGTTTGCTCAGCGGATCGATGTTTGCTGGCATCGCCTCGCCCTGCCTGTATGTGTGTGTGTGTGTGCGTGTGTGCGAGTGTGTGTGTGTGTGTGTGCGCGCGTGTGTGTGCGAACAGCAGATTTCCTTCCCTCCGAAGCCTCCCTGTCCTCTCCCATATCACTCACTGCCTGGCATCTGACAGCACCGAACCTGCAGCGCTCCGCGCGCACGCACACGCCGCGCACCGCCGGGCAGCGCTCCGCCATCCGCGCGGCGCGGAGGAGGAGGAGAGGGAGGAGAGGGAGGAAGCAGCCCGGCAGCCCCGCAGCATTCCCAGAGCCGCCTTTCTAATATATACATATCTATTTTGTTATTTATTTATTCTCGCTCTCTGGTACTGTGGGCGCCTTTCATTTGCTCCTGAGCTTGGATGTTCGAATCAAAGCAAAGCAAGTGTTGCAACAGTTAAAAAAAAAAAAAAAAAAAAAAGCCAAAAAAAAAAAAAAAAAGAGAGAGAGAGAGAGAGAGAGAGAAAGAAACGTAGATCTCTGAAATAAAATAAAGGCAAACAGGTTCCTGTGAGCGCAGCCGGGGGGGGCCGGGGCTGAGGGTGCCGGGGCCGCGGCTGAGGCGCACGAACACGGCTCCGGAGCGGCTCAGAGCTCCCGGATCTGGGGACAGAAGTGAGATTGGAGAAAGTAGAGCGATGCCAAGGAGGAAACAGCAAGCACCCAAACGGGCTGCAGGTAAGGAGAAGCCATCCCCTTACACAGCGCTGCCTCTCCGCTCCTCTCGATCCTTCCCCCCATCTTTATTATTACCGAGGGTCACCCTCGCCTTCCCGGCCCGGAGCCGGGTTTATTTCTCGCCCTCCCCCTCTCTGTGCCCGGAACTCCCCGTGCCGCTCCGTGCCCGCGGCCCTGCCCGCGGCTCTCCGGCCCCGACCCCTTCCCGCCGCCCCGCGCCCGCCCCGGCCAAACTTCCCCCCAACTTTCCTCCGCTCTCTCCCCTTCTCCCCCGGCCCCTTTCCCCGCCCGGGAGCAGCCTCCACTTTGCTCCCCGCTTCAGGCTTTATTTCCTTATTATGATTATTTTATTTATTTATTTATTTTCGGTCGTTCTTTACCCCGCGGCGGTTTTGTTTCCCAAACGCGCGTGGCGGAGAGGCTCGGGGCGCTGAGGCTCCCGTTGCGGGGCTGCGCGGCGCTGCCCGAGCGCTGCGTGTGCCTGAAACGGCGCAGGGGCTGCGGCGCTGAACCCGGCGGGGAAGTTCAGCCTTTGATCAGCGGTGGTGAAAATTGCAACAGGAAATAAAGCGAAGCGTTGTGACTGCTAGAAGACGAGCCGCATTTTCCAATCAAATTCTTCTTTTGTTTTGTATCTGAGTTGGTGTATTTGCACGCGCCAAGTGCTTTTGTGATCGTTCTTCTTTTTTTTTTTTTTTTAAATGATTTTTTATTAATTTATTTATCTTAGGGGAGGAAATAGTTCGCAACTTTGGAAGCGTTCTGTTTTGTCATTTGTAGGATGTTCTTTTTCTTTTGGGGGCCAAGAAAAAGAGGCAGATGAGTGGGCCCGTATAGTAAATCTTTTCAAAGAGTTCTCTTCCAGGCTGCTTAATTGCTTTTTATTTTTTTTTAATAGTCTGATGGGGTTTTGTTTCTGGGAAGCGCAATATGGAAGTTCATTTTTCTTCTGCCAGACCCACCCACTGAAAAATCAGCTTTCCAGTTGATTGCCAGCTTTGATTTGACATTTGATTGATCACCTGTCATCTTGCTGCCTTTGATCTATTCATTCTTGATATATATCAATAAATCACTCACCATGGTAACCCAAGTGCCAATGACGTAAGGCTTGCCCTCTAGATTCTCTTAGCCAGACATGCACAATTATTATCTTGTTTGGCTTTTAATGTAGGCGGGTTTTTCTCCCCCTTTTTTTTTTCTGTGGGTCCTTTGTCAGATTAGTTCTCCAAAGAAAACTAATATTTCATGTTTGCACTTTCAAAAAGGCCTATTAATTTTTCTACTCTGAATATTTTCGTGTTGTCGTATTATCCATGGGACAAAATGCATGGGCAACTTTCGTGGCTCGAATAAACTTTGCAAAGTAGTGCTTGGGATACATTTGGAGGCAAATGTTATTTTGAGAAATTGGGAGGTGCACAACTTGGAGGAACTTACGTGTTTTGCCCTATTCTCATGGGTGTAGGACAATGGCATGCAGGGAGAGCCTTTGGGACATGAGCAGTGATGCACCCACGCAGGCTGCCAGCCTGGCAAGCAGCAATCCCTGCCATTATAAATGATAGTCAAGCTCAGCACAGATATGTATTTATATATATATTCAGAAGAACTCTCTGACGAGTTGCTATTATTGTTTTATTCACAAAGAGGTTATATCTGAATAAGGCATTAACGTGTTCAACTTGCAGGATAAATAGCTATTTTTTCATGGATGCTGATCATCACAGTGACAGTGCTAGAATTGCTCCTTTTTTCTTTCTGTCAGGAGTACGAGGCTTCGTTTTATTTTATTTTCAAAGTAGAATCTTCGCTTGCAATGTGTGTAGTATCTTCCTGTAGCAGGGGCATCCTGTTCTTTTTTAGAAACATAGGCTGCAGAATAAGTAAATTCTTGTGAGCAAAGCCCATCCTGTTGTTTCCCAGGATTTCCCCGCTGAGAATACAGCAAGAAATATTCCTATCCAGAACATTACAGTATGTTGCCAGCCATAGTGAGGAGGTAGAAATCCGCATGGCCACAGCTGTGTCTCTCTGTCTTTATTCCCATTTTGAAGCGTGCCTTGGTCTTCCACAGTGCATGCCTGTGATTCTGTTTGTCCTCAGAGCAATGTTGTTTCAGGTGAGCAAAGCGCTGCAAAAGCAGTCCGGTTTCATTCAGCATAACTGATTTGAAGTCGGTTTGTGCATTTGCAATAGTTCTCCTGCTTTGAAGTTGTGTTTATGTGTTTGTGGGGGGGCGGGGGGGCTTCCAAAGTGCAGACATGCCTCTTGTGTGTAGTTCTTAAAACTGACTTTCATTTTCAGGATAGCACTGAGGTTCTGTTTTGCAGATTGCGAAGTACCTCAAAGTGACAGTAGACAGACTGTGCAATAAGAAATGAATCTCTCATCAAGGCTGATAGCAAATCTCTTTATTCCTTTTATTTAGAGGAGTTAATACATTATATATTACTTAATTTTCGCTCTATTTATTTTCTCTTGTACAAGTTCAAATGTATCAGTTGCACTGCATTTTGTCTTGATGGCAGCAGAGATATTGAAGAGAAGTTTGCAACTTTTGGCTCCCTCAGATAGTTCACCTCCACCGGAAGAAAAATGATAAGCCTTGTGATTCTGGACGTGCCTGCTTTTGTCATTGCTTAAAATTAAATACTATGCACAACTGTAAATAATTACTACCATGCACTGACTTTGAAAGCAGGTTTCTAGTTTGATTAATGAATAATGTAAAGGTTAGAGAGAACCAGCGAGTGAATCAGAAGTGAAGTCCTGCTGCTAGATGAAAATCTATCTAGAGAAATATACGTGGCAATTTTGTCCTGTTCTATTATTAATGTTAAGCCTTGTATTCCTAAGAAATATATTACAGAGCATTGTAATGAAACAAGGTAGCGTAATTGGATAAACGGGGCCCTATTTATGTTTGACGATGGGGATTTTTGATCTCAAATTATACTTTTAGAGATAACTCATCGCACAGCAATGCCAGAATTACGTTGAATGCATTTTGATCTTTCCAGGGCCGAATCTGCTCTGAGCCGTCCCTCTTTTTATCGTCATCTCCATTTCAGTAGTTCTTAAAGCAGGTTTTTGGAGCTCGTTGTGCCTGTGGCTGCGTTAGTATCATACTTCTGTGTACAGTAAGGACCTGTTTGTGCTGTCGCCTTCCTCCAAACGACTCACAAGGGCTGTGCAGATTGCGGGCCCAGTTCTTCTCCCGCTCAGGTACAGAGCAGAAATAGCTTTGCTCGCATCAGTGCGGCTGCGATGAGCGCTGTCTGCCCCTGGGAGTACGAGGAGACCCAGGCCCGGAAAGCGCTTCGTCCTTCCGCACAACGCAGCCACCTCTGGGGCAGAACTCTTGTAACGATTCCATAACAAATGGTAATATATTAACAGAAGGGTGGAAAAAAGGTGGGAGCAAAGCAAAATTGCTATTCAGATTTTATTCCTAGGGGTATGAAATAGCTTTCAAACACAATTTCACTGGATTAAACTCTACTTTCCCCTGCAGCCTGTTTAAATGTGCATATTTTATTTTGTGATCATGAATTGCTAGTTTGCTTTTTTAAAGCCTAAAAGACGAATCCAGACTTAACGCCTTTTCTGAGTGCAATTTCGTCTTCTTTTCTTTCTCTCCCAGCTCCAATAGGCTATCTAGGAACCAAAGCCCTTGAAAAGTACAGCAGGAACAGATAGCAGCCGCATTCATTTTGTTTATTGGTGCAGTAGAATAAGGCAGTCTTGTTTTGGAGAAGTCCCCAGATAGTGGCAAACAGAAGATGGGTAGCAGTCAGTACGTTGGAGCTGCAGTCTGCACTTCAGTAGTAAAGGTTATTTAAAACAGAAACGTATTTAGAAAGCGAAATTCTGCTTCTTTAGAGAGCAAAGCAGGTGGCCAGCTAGGTCTGCCGTGTGCATTTCTGTGATGAAAGGAAGCAGTACGTACATGTATTAATAACTGAGAGTGTTGTGGCTTTTCAGGCATTATCTGTATCCTTTATTATACGGGAATAGAAATAGTTTCCACGCAGGCAGCACTGAATGAAACTGTAGAAATGGCAGCAGTGCTTTGTTCAAGCATCCTCCAGAAAAACAAGTCTGCATCAAAACCACCTAAATAGCTCATGTCCCAGAACCTTTCGGTTACTGTGCACATCGCCATGCTGAGAGATGACAAAAAAGCCAAGGTGTTCACAAACAAGAGAAGGCTTTAAAACTTGGTTAATTAAATATGTACCAAAATAGGCACTTTTGAAAGTGAAGAGCCACCAAAATTAGTCGCCATCTGCACTGAAGTCTGGACTCAGGCTGCTAAGCCCAAACCCACAGTGTGATTCTCCCATGTCAGAACTCAGGCCCGAATGGGACAATTTGCAGTCGTGTTCAATTCAGCTGTTTCCTTATTTCAGCTTGAATCTCGCGTCTCAAAGCACAGTGTATTGTCACTGTATAAAGACTGGGACTTACAGGAGTTTCCATCAGTAAATGACAGAATCTTACAGCACTTTTACAAATACGCTCATTGTTAGAAATTCTGTTCAGCAAATGCTCTCCCTCCTCTGTGCTCTCTACTCGAAAAGCCCGTTTTCTTCAGGCTGCAGGATTTTGCTATTTCCTCCCAGAGCTTTCTCCCCTGCATTTCTCTCCCATCAGCAGCACCCACCTGCAGCAACTGTTTCCCCTAGAAGAGATCCCTGGAGCTCCTGCACGGCCCGGTGCCGGGGTGAGCCATTCCCATTTCCCTCCACGTCCCGATGAGGACATCACTCCCAGAGAGCAACTCCAGACTCACGGGGGAAAAAAAAAAGCTGTCAGTTGCTGTGGCTGCAGTTCCCAACTTAGCAGCAGCAGAGGGAATGGAACCGTACTCTATCAATTACAGTTGGAACCAGAGGCTAAACACTTATTGTGTTAAGCTATTGTGCAGATCTTAAGAGCTCAAACATAAGAAAAAAATACAATGTCAGCTCATGGAGGGGAGAATAAGGCCTGGTTCATCTACTGGGTGATGTATTATTAGCAAATGCAAAGTAAAATGATTCAAATTCTATTTAATGCCTCTTAGGTTGAGACATGTGCATGCCATATTATGCCTCAAAAAAAGAATATCCTACTGACTTTACAGCTAAGATAACCCTTTGTTTATCCCTCTTCTCTCCAAAATGAAAATGTTTGTGAAGTTGTACCTCCAAAGCGTGCTCATGCAAGCAGAGAGACATTTTCATCTGTCTCCGAATCTGATATAGGAGTCAATTGGAAACACATTACACTCTTAGCTGAAGTCTCACATTTCATTCGTGCAAGAGCAGTGGTTTTTCATTACCTATTTAATTACAATAATTTACATGAGAGTGGGTCCAGTTCTGCATCTCTTACTCAGCACTTTGCTTCAGCGGGTAACTGGTTTGTGTAAAGACTGTCTCTGTCAGGCTGGGCTGCTAAGCTATGAAATTAAGTATTTTTCTAGCATTATTTTGCATCTGAAGAGGGACCAGATTCTACTACCCAGCTTTAAAGCATAACCTGCCTTTAAAATCTGGGGAAGAGTTCTGGCTGTAACTTGTGTTACTGAGGGTTGCACGCTGCTCTTTTCTAGTGCCTGTGCGACTGACATGTTTTACTTGCTTGGCTAACTTCACTTCTCAAACACATTTCCACTCTCTGTGTTAATTATTGAACAGTTTCTTGGTACCAGTAGATGATACAGTCATTTAAAGAGTCCTTTTTCTAGTGTGCTGGTTGCATTGTGCACATGGGCAGCAGCTCTCAGGTAGAAGCGCGAAAAGGGTTCTGTGAAGGGGAAGTGTAAAAGTTCCGTGTAGTTTTAGCCATCAAAATCAGTTCTTCCTCATTAAGGTGACCTCTCACTCGAGGCTGCTGGATCTTGGCGCCGAGTCGTTTTCGCCATGTTATAATAACAGCTTTTGCAACCCTGAAATGCCTTGACAGTGAATAGTGTATTTTGTAAGGTTTCAGGAGAAACGCATCACAGAAGCATGCTGTTTCCCATTAGATTTACACATCTCTCTCTAACTGCTGGCTTTTCATTCGTTGGCTGGTGAGATTTTTCAGGCAAAAAGTGGAAAAACTGGTCTTATGATCTAAGTGTTGCATTAAGTGTTTCATTTAGGAAAATGAAGAGAATCTTTGTTTCCCAAAAAGAACTGTTTTTCCCCTTTGCCCTAGGAAAAATGAACTCATAACAATAGTTACAAAATGACAGGATTGAATTGTGAAAAATCCGTATTTCATAAGGTGCAGCACCAGATTGTTCCAGTTACTGGTTAAACGCTGCACCTAAATAGAACTGCGGTCCTAAATGTATAGGAAATAGATCCCTGCCCTGCAGAAAGGATAGGTACGTGCCTGCCTGGGAGTGGAACCTTCTCTCTGATTCAAGCTGGTACAGTGCAGTACAGTGCAGTAGTTCAGAGCAGGTTTTGAGTATCCCACCAGTATCTTAAAATGCTGAAATGGCTGCGATGTTGGGAGTTGTGTCCACTGGAAGCCCTTTGTTAGCGCATGTTTTCTTTGAACCTGCAGCTCCTGGAGTCTCGTGATTATCCAAGTGCCAAATACATATTTTAAAAGAAAATTTTATTTAAAACCCCTTGCTATGGGGAAGTAGGGAGAATGAAAGCATACAGCCTAAAGGTGCTTATGCCAGAACAGTAATACCATGATTCTCACAGCGATTCTTTTTAGCATCTCATAATTTTCAGCTAGTCTCATGATTTCTGAGGGTGTGATTCGTGATTTTTGAATAAACAAAGCTGGTAATATCGCATTTCTCTGATTCTCAGGATGAACTGTGCAGTATGTGCATGTGTATATAATTTCATATGTATGCACACATAATACCAGTAAACAAAGCACACAACATAATGATGGAGTGGAGTTATGTGAAGAGTGACTCTGAATTTGTTGATGTAAACAAAGCAGCTTGGGCTTTGGAGGATCAGACCATTGGTTCTTGAGGAGTGGCTTTCACATGAGGTTTCACAGAGATTGTTTTCAGTGGCAATTAAATGTAGGAAGTTAATAGCCAGTAGCTCTTCTCTAAAGCCGAAACCCTTGCAAGACCTGTGAGAAATGCACAGCCTGCCTTTTTTTTTTTTTTTTTTTTTCAGATATAATCAGGCTCAACTTTATTGAAAAAAAAATTTACAACTAGCAACATTAATGCTGTATTTTTATTGTATTAATGCAAATGAGATGCTGACTTCTTTCTTTCATCTCCACAGCTTGTATCTATTATAGCTCTATCTTATTCCTTTCTGTGTCTTTTTTCCTTCTGTTCTGTAAACTGTATTGTCTAATGATACCGAGGCTCATTAAAGTTACTATGCTGAAGAGACCATGGGAAGCATCCTTAGCTCTAGACAGCTATAGAAAAACAAATCTACTGAGTATTTGGGGAAAACCGATCCAGATCAGCATCCCCAGTCCCATTCTGGGAAACCAATAAAATGAGGAGGTCAAATTAGAAAGGAAATCTTGCATGTCATGGAAAGAACAGGTCATTTTTAGTATGCATCCCAACCTGACAAAGACAAAAGCAATAAAGTTTTAAGGAGCTCTCTGGCCCTTCCTGCATCCCTCTCAAAAGGCTCATCTAATTGAAAAGCCTCTTGTATTTGTTTGTATGCACGTAGGAGAGAACAGGGCCAATTCTGCGCAAGGCCTGATATTCCACAGTGTTGTCAGAACTCTTTCTGGTTGCTTTTTAAGTCTCTTTGTTCATATAAAATTAAGACCCGCTTATCTTAAACTGTAGTAAATCTCATTCAGTATTGCTTTCATAAGTTAAAAAATGCTGTTAAGTATTCCCAAAGCAACTTTGCTGAAGTTACACATGGTCTGTTATGTGCAGAATTTCTACAGAAAAAAGCACAGCACGCAATTCTTGTTTCTAATGAAAATAAATAAATTCACTGTAATACCTTGATTGCAATGATTTATATAGTGAAAGAGGAGATCAGGATGAAAATCTGCACTTTGATGCAGTTTGAAATGTGTAGACAACAAATCTATTTCTATCACTGACCTTCAGTTGCACAGAAGTCCTGTTGTGGTTTGTTGTTTTTTTTTTTTCTGTAGGAAGGAAAGGCTTTACTCTGAATTTTCTGTACAATTTTGTGTAAGTTGCACTGGGAATTACCACCTCAATTCGTAAAGTCTGTAGTTTTCTTTGTACATATAGAAGAACTCATTTAGTGCCTGCAATCTGAGCGGACAAAAAAAAACTAACCCCAAATAAGATTTTTTTGTGATGTAGTTTTGTATTGAAACAACAGAATCTTAGTCTAGCTGGTATGTTTGTGTACCAAAATTAATTTTTTATGTGTTTTTCAGCCTTGTCATAACATTTATGGGCACAGTACAAGTTGCATTAAATTAACATGTGAAAGGAGAAAGAAGCTAAGTAGTTATATTGATCATCTGTAGCATTAAATGTTAAGGAATTAAAAGCTTTCTAGCACTTTTGATTAGCAGCACGGTTGCTGCTCACGCGTGCTCTGTGATAGGGAGCAGAGTAATCTTTCCTCACGCCTTCCTTCCAAGGATTCCTCACCAATGCTGTGTACTCTGTAGAACGACCTCAGTGGAGCAGAATATCTTGTTCCCATTTCACAGAAAGGTAAATTGAAGGCAGGAGGTTTTGGTTGATTTGCTCAAGGTCAAGCAGCCTTTGGTCCTAATTCCCTACTCTGGCTATTAGATCACATTAATATTGTCAGCGCGCTTCCAGCAGGAGACCGGGCTCCGTGAACTTCAGAACGGGGGATCTTTTCTAGGGGAATCATTTTAGTCAGTGTAATTTTAGTAAGTTTTTAACTTTCTCAAATGACCCTCGGATGCGTTGTTGGTCAGTGATAAGGCTCAGGACCAGAAAATTTTATTATGGTTACTTTTCCCCCTTTACACTGCTTTACATTTCTTTGTCAGTCTGAGGTCCAACTCTGTATTTCATATATAATGCCTTGCCCTGAGAAATATGAAAAACCCGTTCTAATTATTGTCTAACAGAACATGCATGTTTTCTTCCACACAGACCACCAGAGGTGGTTGGAAATCTCTGATAATAAATTCCGAGGCTCTAATTTTTGTAAGCCGGCTTCCAAAGTGAAGGGTCTAAATCCTTTCGTGGGCGCCTGAGGAGGGGTTGAATTTTGAGGAGCGTTTAGCCCTGAGCAGTTCCCATAGACCTCTTCCAGTTCCGTCTGCTGTGTGAGCAGGAATTGCTGAGCTTTGATCAAGGGCAGCGCTGTTGTTTCGAAGCGGAGATGTATGTATTGCCTATAGAAGAAATATGATGCACGTAATAGCCTATGGATTCATTAAGGATTGTTTATGTTTATTTTCACGCCGTATTACCTTTCAGGAACGGTTGTTTCAGCCATTATATTGACAAGAACTCAGAATAAATCTTAGGTAATAGAGAGGTAATCTGCCATACCTGAGAGACCACCTGCTTCTCCCTCCTGCAGAGGCCGGAGCATTCATGGCCAAATCACCAGGTAGGGCTTTCTTCCCAGGAGCTGGGGACTTGGGAAGCTCTCCCATGGCTCCTTTTCATGTGGAAATTAATGCTTGCCTCTATTTCTGAGTAGTAGGTTATTAGAGTTCATATGCAAATTCTGAGGATGGAAATTTGTCTCTCTTTGATAATTGATATAATGAGAGATATATATTTTAGTGGTCCAAAGTCCTTGAACTTGAGCCTTGTGTATGTAATTTATGTTTATTTCTTACTCTTATTAACTGTAATTTAGTCGTTGGCGCCTTTCATTGCCTTAGATTGAAGGGAGTGTCTCTGTCCCATTGCCCCTCTACAAACAATGCCCTTTTAGGTTTCCTTATCCTGTATCCTTGCCCAGACATTTCCTAGCCTGTCAAATACTGTCATTTTATTCGTTACAGATCATTCACAGTACGTCTCCTGTTGCACACACAAATCAGGAGCAAATGCAGTCAGGATGCATCATTGTTTAGCATAACAAATAAAAGCCGATCTGTGCAGATTTCCCTTAAAGCATTTCTTAATACTTATTGTCAAAATGTCTAAAGATGTCTTTTACTCATAAGCATTTAATTATTTGTGACAATTAAACTAATATTCAGAGCAGGAAAAAAATGAGGGTATTAAGTATTTTCTCTTGTCAAAAGCTAACAAAACATCACCTGACATTACCAAACTCCTTCAATTTTGTATTTCAGATGTATCTCATAACTTGAAAAAGCGCTTAAAAACAATTGCAAGGCCCCATTTCGCAACCCTGGAATTTATATTGAATGTGAGTAAATTGTATGTCTAAAACCGGACCGAAATTAAACGCATGTCATTAAAACATGTATCATGAGCAGTTGATAATTAAAAAGGAGTTGCTATCAATTTTTAAGTCTGCACTGAAATCTAAGGCCAGGGAGCCCCTCGGGCTGAATCAGGGACTCAAACCTGGATTTTGTAGGCTTAGCCAATTATTGTGTAACTCGCACACGAGAACAAAACAGCTCATATAACGAAGACAAGACCTTTTCTGTGATCTGAGTTATGGATTTGTTTGTTTGTTTTTGTCTGATGATCCCTCTAGCCAGATGGATTGCTTGAACTGTTGAGGCAGCTCGCTATGGATGAGGCAGAACAAGCAGCCAGCATTGCTGCTCAAGGCTCAGCACCGTCCCCCGCCTGGCAGCCCTTTGACATGGAAAAAGTTCAGCTGCATGATAACAAAAAGGGGAAAATAAGGGAAGAGGCTGAAAAGAGCAGAAAACCAATGGAGGTCTTGAGAGCACTGTTGTATGGATGCTGGGAGTACTGCATAGCCCCGGGCACAGCAATAACATCTATATCATGGGCACAACAATACGTGTAGTCCAGATTGTTTGGATTTTTCTGTTCAAAAGCTTGATTTCTACTGGTTCTAGTGTTTCCAGATCTGAGCTGTTCAGAGTAACATTTTCCATTGCCAAAATCTGTGTTTCCTTTATTAAAATGTTCTTCCTGAAATTTAGGGTAGGATGTTGTTTGGCAAAAATGCAAAAGGCGTATGTCAGGGTTTTATTTCCAAAGCTGCAGGACCACTGCTTTCTGGCAGTGATGCGAACGTTTTTCAGAGGTATCTTCTGCCTTCCCTGAAAAAAAAAAATCCACCCAAATTTGTCTGACTTACAAAGTCGAAAAGTTGCTGTTGCCAAAGAATTTTTAGAAGGTGACACAGCATTCTCCAAGCGTGCCATCTCCACCACGCAAGCTCAGTTCTCAGTTTCCCTTTTTCAATTACATTGCCTTAAAATATGTGTTAGCTGCGTGTAAGTAGGACAATTGCTTTCCCTGCTGCAGGATGGCCATGGGTCTGAGCAGCGAAAGCAGAGGAAGGGAAATGTCAGCACCGAGCGTGTCAGCTGGCGCCTGGATGGGGCCTCGGCCGCTGCTACTTCTCCACAGCCCCTGTTGGCGGTGGGTGAGGGAAGGAAGGCTGTCCCAGCACCAGGGGCACCCTCAGTTGTGTGCAAGAAGCCACTTTTTGCACTGCCCGTGTGCTGTCACAGGGGCTGAGCCAGCTGCTGGACCTGGAGGAGCTGCGCGCCGTAGGTAGGCTGGAACTAAGCGTGGAAAATGCTGGCAGCTACAAAGCTGTTGTACTAAAGCGAGCAGCTCGGAGAAAAAATACAAAGAATAATGCCAAGAGTTTCAACCACAGATATCTGTTTAGATTAAAAAAAAAAAAAGGGCCTGTTACTACTTTGAGATCTGCTCTCATGCTGCAGCATGCAAATGGCAGCGGGCTGAGCAGCACCGCTGTGGAGGCAGCGGCTGTGGAGGCAGCCGCCATGTTCCCCTGCGGGCAGTGGGCCGTGCGGGGTGCTGCTCACTCAGGGCACGGCGTTTCATTTTGCTTCATAGAGATTTTTTCATAGAGATGGAATCTTTCCATCTGGAACTCAGTGACGAACGTTGAACCGGGAGCGGCGAGAGCAGAGCAGGACGTCCTGGGGACACTGTTTTGTGTCACCTCCTAGATTCTGTATGTGAAATAGCTAAAATGCCAAGAATGTTAATCTAGAAAACAGTCACGCTCACATCACTCTTTTGCTGTTTCTGTGAACTTATTAGATATTTTATGATCTTGTGATTTGGGTTAAACAGAGGTAAATCACTTGGAGAAATATTTATGGGGGTTGGGGGAATGTTATGACATTGACATCTGGGTTTCCACTTGTTTGGATTAGGGACATTTTACCTTAATCATTCCCAAACATCTCTGCTAAAATCCCGTCTTTCATTTTTAATCACCTGTGAGGTACAACCAGGCAGGTTTTCAGCTGGTGTCTGTGTGTTAAGGTGAAGTGCTGAAATCTGTTGGTAGAGCAAGTGTACGAGAAGTCTCATTTTTATGTTTGTCTTCTGTCATTATTTTTGTTTGGAAACATTTCAGTTCAGTTAACGTGCACTGTTTTCAATATATAGAGTATGTGCAGGGGAACAAGAGGGTGATTATGAGTTTCTCCAAGGAAATAAGCATCTCTTAGCCATCATCCTACAACTGCGAAAGTTCTAATACACTACATCTATATAATTTAACCTAATAATTTTTATTTTTTATTTTTTAACAGTGATGTAATGGGGAGAGTGACCTGGACTTTGTAAAAGTTCCCCTACTTACTGCAGATTCCCAAGGGCAATGTAACATTCTAGACAGTGTTTTATATGCCCTGATTAAAATGTAACATATTTTTGCATTTCCTGTGCAGTGACCTGTTAGTGCTCATAGACAGAACACTTAAAGAACAGTTACAAGGAGACATTTCCAAATGTGCCTAATATGCAAGAGTTTTTATAACATTCTTATTTCATTTGAAATTGCAGCTACAGCAGGAACCGTTCAGACGGTGCATTGATTTAACTTTTTAATCCACTGTTTTGCTACGTCAAGTAAAATAAATGTTTGTTTTTAGCTTCATTTTTTTTGCATCTCTAAAACTCATAACTACTTGCTCTAAGCTTGGGATTCTAAAGGGAGCTACATTATCTGAGATTTAAAGCCCACTTTTTGTAGCAGCTTTCGCACAACTCCCCCAAGAAAAAAAAAAGTACAAAAGTACAACTTTAGCAAAAAGGGCTTTTATATCTCTATCAATTATAGAAACACCAGCTGCAGTAGATTACAAATGTGTTTGGCTGATTGTGATTTTGTGTAGGGAAAGCTGTCACAAGGAGCTGGATTCTGTTCTCCCCGACAGCACCGCGATGTCGCACAGCTCCCCTGGCGCAGCCAGCACTTCTGTCAGAGCTGGAGGGGGCAAGAGCGGGATCCGGCTCGGGGGCTGCCAAATGCACACTGCCAGATCTAGCTTCGAACTTGCTCGCGTGCCCTGGTGCTAGGAAAAAATATGGAGCTGTTGAATATGAGCACGGGTGCTATCCGTGTGGCATTGTGTGCGCGTTTTTCTGAGCGCTGCAGCAAAAGCCTTGCCAATACGTCTGTAACCTGGGCCAGGAATCTCTGGGGAGGATCAGTCCAGTTCTTGTTGCTGTTTATTTTTTTATATGCAACACATTTGTTTACTTTTACATTTTTTGATTAATAAAGTGGAGGGAAATGTACCGCAGTAAAAAATGTTCAACAGGCCTATAAGGGGAGAGGAATTGGCAATCGTGCAGCAAAGGAATATGGTTTCAAGGCAGCAGTGCAAAATGGGCAATTTAGCACTTTGATGGTGTTGAGTTCAAGAAAAATGGGTGTATTGAAGTGTGTGCAAGTGGTATCACTGCACTAATATGCTGGGATTAAAGAGTAGCAGTGTAAGGGCTTTCAGTTGGTGGTGTCGTAGTTACTGTTTCATTCAGTATATTGTACTTTGAGCCTCTTTGGAAGTACTTGGTTGGGCCCCGGTTTATTTTAACAAGAAGAAACTGAGGTCGTGAAGTTCTGAGTGTATTTTACAGTGAAAATGCAGTTTTCTATTTTCATTTAATCCCAGGAATGTTGGCATTTTCCAGGCTGTCAAACAAATGAGTGCACTGGAGGACAGTTAGATGTGTCTATCTAGTTCATCTACCTAATCTACCTCATTTCTAATGTGCCCATCACCATCGTGTCTGGGCGGAAAGTATCTGCCCTGGTTTTGCTCTTTGTTTTTATTGACTGTGGTAACTTAATTGAGTTGTAAGAGCTTTCAGAACCATCTGCGAAAATAATAACAAAAACATTATCAGAATAATGATTCATTTTTGCACTTCTACTCAGAATTTCCCCTTCCTCTTATGAGTAGGTTTGGTTAGTTGATTATTGTTGCCTCATGTAGAAGAGGTTGTATTTTAGAGGTGTTGTATTAAATTGGAATTTTACCTGACTCAGCAATGACTCAAAACTTCATTTGCCTTCTGAAGTGAATTCACTCATATCCTCTGAATTGCTCCTGCTCTCTGCAGAAGCTTACTTTGTATGCTAAGCCGCCCAGTTTAGCAGCTGCATCTGTTCTGTGACCCTTTGCCATATGAAACATAGGTAAAGGTAATAAAAAGCAATAGAAATTATGGCTTCAAAAATTATGAAGCCCTGGTTTCCATTAAATTTAATTAGTTATCTCCCTTCCAATTAGGTAAAAATGCATCGTAAGACATAAGCAAGCAGTTTTTTGAAAGCAGGGGCTGAGGTCCATAAGGGAGAAAACAACCTGCTGTTGCTCATAATACCTGTTCATGGGGTTACCACAGTCTGTGTTGGTGGGACTGTGTGCTGCAGCAGCACATCATGGTGCTGCCAATGCACGCCGTCGGGGTGGCTGGCCATGGCAAGGTTAGCAACGTGCCTGACAGCAGCATCTTCACAATCATGTGCCACCTTCTGCTTTTGCAAACTGTGGCCTGAA